>NC_054476.1:156660629-156960629 GCF_017639515.1 Carcharodon carcharias | reverse complement strand
TTCATCCTCCTCCTCAGGCCTTCCTGTATTTATTTTCCAATGCTTAAATCTGGTTGGTTAAGGAGACACCCTGTTGGTTTCCCCGTTCACTCAGGTCCCAGATTCCTGATTCCATCACTGCGCCATTGACAACTCTCATACTTTCAGCAAATTTGTGGGCAATGTTTCCTTGAGCTATAGTGTCCAGAGGTAAGTTTAACTAATATAAAATGATGTTAGCTGCCCCAGTACAGCAAGTTCCAGCCTTATCGTGTCTCATCCTAGTCCTGGTGTTGTTTTCTGCCTAAATAAAAGCTAACAATTTTTTTTGTTTGTTTTTTTGGTTGCTATTATGATGCTAGCCTCAATACAGGTCAGTTGTTGTTGGCCATACATTGGATCAGGCACGCAGAAGTATATGAAGCCAGTTTCTTCTTCCATTCAGGACTAGAGCTGGATTTCTGACAAAAAGTTGCACCTGGAATCATAGTAATGAAGATGCCAAAGCATTTGACAGATATTGCTCGGCTTTTGGATCTTGGAGTCAGGAACTTTTAGCAAAGGATACATTAAATGCCTGTGCTTGGATGAAAAGGTTTAAGCATCTATCCAAAAACTGCACATTTAAATGATCCTTAAAGAAATGTAATGCGTAGCATGGTTTTTTACTTTAACGAGGATAAATTCAGCACAAGCAGTCTGGTCAGTATTAAAGGATAAGCGAGGGTCATTTTAGCAATGGTGTTGATATTGATGACAATGACAATCTTTTCTTTTTTGGGGCTTTCAAATAAGCTGTCACTGGTGAGGAGTGGGATATTCTATTGAACTTAGCTGATACAGAATAAGTAGAAAATTAAGGTTTTACATGACCACTTCGCAGTGAATAAAATTCCCTCAGTTCTGTGCCCAAGAATTTTGAGCAACTCCTGCCTCCTGACCAAAATATAAATTCAACCTGTTCCCAGCCTCTCTAGTGCTCCTCCATAATTGGCTACTTGCAACGTGTGTTTTTGCCTTGTCCTTGGTAAGGAAGCAAGCACTTCACATCTGCTCCGTGGCTTCCCTGGATGACATAACTAACATCGGAACTCGCCATGCAGTGAACAGCGGGGAAGCACCTCTGTCCTACTGTTCAGTGGCTCCGTGCCACCAGACCTCCCCACAGTGTCCAGTTCTACTCCCTGTATGAAAAAAATACACAGTGATTTCCAAAATTGCAATAAATGCGTAACTTTTATGTTACCATGAAGAACCAGCAAAGTGTGGTTTTGTATTAATTACTTTTTTGTTAGTAAAATACCCAAAGCCACTTGGAATTTAGTTCAACAAAGTACGAGGTGCCACCAATGGAATGTTTCCATGCAATTTCTCAAGTGAAAGGGGTCTAACAGACCTTTCTTGTGACCTTGTTCAGCCTTCATGCTTGGAAGGAAACTGCAGTCTTTACTTCACTCAGCTGAATATTTTCCTCTTGTGGCTGAATTTCAACATAGGCACAACTTCAAAGCTGCCTGCTGTTTATTTATAGTCTAGGTTTTCTTGTTAGCTTCAGTGGTTTCAGATCACATGCTAGGGGGGATCAGGCGAAAATGGATAAACATCTCTTCGAGGGTTCTCAGTTTTCAAAATATGAGTAAACTTGATCAAGGTTCCACTTTAATTTTATTTCGTGTTGAAAACTTTACTTAAGCATAGTGTGCATACTCACTGTTCTTCAAATTGTTAGTACCTTTCCTTAAGGCGTTATTTTAAGGATCTCATACTTTGAAGGTGAATATGTGGCTTTTTGAACAATGATGTTCCACAATCTGTTCTAAGTGTGAAATCAGTGCAGGTTGTGGCGTGGTGGAGAGAATTGAGCCTCTGGATTTTAAAGTTTCGTCATAGATTAAACTTTGCTGCAAAGTTGATGGCAGCTTGGATCAGTTGTTGGCTTTCTTAACTCTGAAGGTTGTTGGTTCAAGCCCGACATCAGGACCTAGGTGCATATTTCAGTACTATGTGTATGCTGCATTGTCAGAGGTATTATACTTCAGATGAGATATGAATCTGAAGTCCTATGTATCTATTCAAATGGACATTAAAATCTCATGACACCATTCGGAGTAGAGCAGGGAGTACTATTGATGTTTTGGCCAATATTCCTCCTCCAGCTAACGCCATCAGTAAACAGTTAACTTTGTCATTCATTTGATTTACTAAGTAACCATCGTCACAACATTCCTGTAGTTGTAAAACACTTTCACAGTTTGATAAATTACTATATAAATGCAATTTTTGACAGCCTTGCCCTGTTGCCACCATAAATGCAAAGCAGATTGCTGGTAGTAACTACTTTGTCTTTGACTTCTGGTGGGCTGATTTGAGGCACTGACCCCCTTATTTAAGAGCCAATTAAATGTTACAATGGGGGTGAGGGGAACCAGCCGTTTCAGCAGTTGATGCACATGACAGGCTAAATGGCCTCCATCGTGTGGACCTAGCTTTGTGATTAGCAGGATTATGCACATAATTATCACTTTTCTTTCTTTAGCTATTCACGATCATCTGACCATTTTGTCTGTAAAATTTGCTATTTAAATGTCTACCACACGTCCCAGTTCCATTCAATGAAAAATGCAAGAAGAATAAGTTTAGCTGTACACACAAGTCTCAGTTAGACTGGACTTTGCTGAATTGGAGATTCTTTGTTGAAAACCAGAGTTAATGAGGCATTGCATATTATTTGAACTTTGTTTTTCTCTTGTCTCTCTGCCAGCAGCATGAGCTTGGAAAATTGTCCCTCTAACGCCTACCTCCAACACGCCTCTCCTGTGCATCAACACAGTACAGTATAACATTTCTGACTTGTATATCAGCTATTCTTGTAAATTACTGTAGTGAGTTGTCAAGTTCTGGCTGCATTGTAGAGTTTAATGATGCAGTCTAATGCTCTTTGAGGCAGCCAAGAAAGATTTTCCCATAAAACTCAGAGCTGTCAGCGAGAGAGAGAGGGTGTATCCTAAAGCCATCAGTCTGAAGTAGACCTCGAAAGAGCGAGATTACATTTTTGAGGTTTGATTTTAAAATTATGATACTTGGCAAGCAGTCTTTAAAAAAGCAAAACTGCAACTCTGAAGTAAATATTGAAGAAAACTTGACATGGGAACCATTTGCCGCCATTAGCTGAGAAGATTGGGGAAATATGTGCTGTACATTACCCCCTGTTTGCCTTTAGTGCTATTGGGTAGGGGCGAATGACTGTTGTGGTTAAAGTTCCAAAAGTACACCTGGAAACAGTGGAGTGCATCAGAATATTAGCATGTGGCACAGAAACTGTACTGGACCAGCCATATAGATACTATGGCTACAAAGCAGGTCAGAGGCTTGGAATTCTGCAGCAAACAAGCGACCTCCATCACCTACAAAGCATGTATCAGGAATGTGATGGAATACTCGCCACTTGCTTGAATGAGTGCAGCTTCAGCAACACTTAAGAAGCTCAACGCCCATCCAAAGCATCCTTAATCGGGCACCCCCCATCACTGGCACACAGTGGCAGCAGTGCATGCCATCTACAAGATGCACCTTAGCAATTCACCAAAGCTCCTATGACAGCAGCTTCCAAACCTGTGATCTTTACTATCTAAAAGAACTTGTGCAGCAGGTGCATGGAAACACCCCCACCACTACCTCCAAGTCACACACCATCCTGACTTGGAACCACATTGTAGCTCCTTCACTGTCACTAGGTCAAAATCCTGCAACTACTTCCCTAAAAGCATTGTACGGTGTACTTATCCCACCTGGACTGCAGCGGTTCAAGAAGCTGGCTCACCTTTGTCTTCTCAAGGGCAATTAGGGATGGGCAATAAATGCTGGCTCAGCCAGGGACATTCTCATCCCATGAATGAATAGAAAAAAAATTGATGAGTAGATGTAGTAAAATCTTTTCAAAGGTTGGTGTAGGTTTTTGTCACACTTGGTTAACATTTTAACAAGATGAGTGGTACCTCTCTGGGTAACTATGTGCATTAGAACCTTTAACATAGCAGTCCATGGGAAGAAATGGAGTCTTTGACAGATGAACAATGATTGACAGAAATTATTAACTGCCCAGGTTGGAAATTAACCAAAAAATTCATCACTTAGCTGTTGTACACAAATTGCTCCCCTTGACTACTACATCATAGTTTCTCAAAAAGATGTAGGAAGTGGAGGAAAACTGTGCCTTTGCCAGCAGCTGAATTGGTTCCAAAAAAAGAAAACTGATTCTTAATTTATTTTTATTTCCTCACTGGCTCTGGTTTTGCCAGCAGATGGTCATGTCAATGAGGACTCAACATAAGAAGTTACTTGCAGAGTCCTTGTGCTACCCCATGCCCTCTGTATGGACTGATATTCATTAATTATGTGATACTAAATCAGTGTATATTAATATATATATACGCATCTTTTTGAAGAGGCTGCAGTTACATGAACATATGGAAATGATGGGCAGGAGAAGACCTGTTGACCCATAAAGTGTGCCTACACTCATGATGGCTGGAGCCTCATGAAGAACCACTCTCTACCCCATTGCAGCCATGTAATCTCCTGGGAAAGGGAAACATTATTCATTTAAATAATTTCATGTATTAAATTTATCCTTCTCTTTGGTGAGATGATGATTTAAGAATATTTATGGTCTTTTCCTTCTCCATTCACTTGGTCTCCCCACTATCCTTGCTTCCTGAGCTTCAATACCCAATTCGTATCACCATCTTGCTTCTCATTCCCTTTTATAATCATTAGCATTTTAACTTATGAGGGTCGCAGATTTTGCTTTTCAGAAGTCAGCTGATAAACAAGTATAGTGATTGTTATGATTTCAAGGGAGACCATTAACTTTTAAAAATAAATTTGAATTCCAGTTATTAACTGAAAGAATTACATCACAAGGTTTTCATGTTTTAAACAAAAACTTTTATAATAAAGAATTAAAGAAAGCAAGTGCTACTAACAACACTGTTTCGTAAACACTTACTCTTTAAGCTTGAAAATCTCAACAGTACACTCCTCATTCTATTGTTGTTATCACATGAAGGTGTGTCACAGCTCTTAGGAATTCACTTTGATTTTCCTCAGTATTCCTGCTATTCTCTGAGGTATGAGATTTCTTGGGGCCCTTCAAGTATTCGGCCAGGAGATCCTCCAACTTTCTTTAAGCACTTCACGACTGTGGACATCCTAACTCAAGCATGGACTTCATGGCCTCCTTGCTTAGTTGTCTATAGCACCTGGCAGCTTTCTCTCTGTCAGTTTCCAAGCCATTCCAGCTCCAGATGTAACACTGCTAATGTCTATGAAAAATTTTGCCTTATTCTCTCAATTAAATTTAATGTAATTTTCTGCATTTGTCCTTCACAATATTTACAATCTTGTCTTTCAGATGTTTGGGGCAGTCAGTCCACGCAATCTTTCTTTTTGATTGTCTGCTTATCTTGAATATATTTATTAAGAATAATTTTTTTTCCTCCTTTTCTCCCCTACCTGCTCGGGCATATGGGGGATCTGTGCTTGAGCATTTGGTAGTGCTATTCTCTAACCATATTACTAGAATGTGCATTTGTAAGTTTTGTGACAACGTGTTTTCCTGTAGCTAAATGGCTGACCTCTACTTTTTGACCTATAGATGAGATGATGGACTTGGCAAGTTGCCATGCAGGCAACTGCAGAAATGTATGTTCCACGTCATGGAATGATGATGGGAGTTCACAATGTGTACATCTTACACTCAACTGTACTCAAAATGAAGAAATAAAAAGTCACAGTTGGTAATGTTGGAACTAGTAAGAACAGGGCTCTTAACTAGAGTCAGTTTAAATAGAAACAAACTGATGAAATGGTTTATTAAAACAAAATGTTTACTCAGTTGTGGCAGTTGATTTTGGAGGCAAACACCAGGTTACTTTTTCAGATCAACTACTGCTAATTGTTGCCAGACTTGTCTTTCACTAGTTTCGTTGTGTGCCAGTGGCATTACCCATCTATTTTGAGTGTGGATACAGGTTAATCTATTGTGTCGTATTGTCCCTTCCACACAGTGGAGCCTGTGCTCCAGCTTTGTTTTGGTGAAAAGAATTCTGTTTATTTTGGATGGGATTACGTATATTAAGAAAATCTGGACAAATGCTTACAAGCCTGCCAGCATTTCCCCCTCTGTCAATCCAAAGGAGTTTACCTTGCAAAGTATTTACTGGATAAATCAGAGAGCACCAGAGTTGCATTTGGAAAAGTAAACTTTCACACATGTATATCTTTGCCTTACATTTCATTTTAATGTGCATTAGTGGATGTTCTGGTACATAGACAAACAAAGCTTAGTTTTTAAATGGGGAAGTGATTTTCAGGGATTTTCAACAGTAATGAATGTTTTGTGATTCTTTGGCTTATTTACAAAAAAACGCATTTCATATAAGAGTAATTTGATACAGTGAAGATCAAGATCATACCCACTACTGCTTGAAACAGTTCCATAATTTTGTTATTTTAAGATGTGACTTCTACAATGCCTTCCACTGTAGCCACCTTTGCCCCATCCTATCCAAACTCCAAATCATCCAAAACTCTTCTGCCCTAATCCAAATTCTACTCACTAACTCTCACTATTGTATGTCCTCCAACACACTGAATCCAGTATCCCTGTCTTGTTCGACAAATCTCTTCACTGACTCTTTCGCAGCAGGTTTCCTCTAGTACAAGGTCCCAATACTTGTCACATGGGTCTGTAACTCCTGTGTATCTTCCATCTTTCACCTCTTCTGCATGAAATCTTCAGTTACCTTGGCTCATCTCTGTGTAACATGCTTCGTTAAGCCTCTTTGCCTCATTATTTTCCTTTCCAGCTTCTAAAATTTCCCTCAAAATCTATATTTTTAACTATGCATTCACACAACTCTTCTAACTCCAATTTCTACTCGGTACCTATTCACATTTATATCAAATTCTTTGGGACATTTTAGTTATGCTAAAAGTACTTTAAGAAAAACATAAGTTGTTGCTCAAGCGATTTCACTATAGTACTGA
This sequence comes from Carcharodon carcharias, assembly GCF_017639515.1. NCBI lineage: Eukaryota > Metazoa > Chordata > Chondrichthyes > Lamniformes > Lamnidae > Carcharodon > Carcharodon carcharias. Next base: position 156,953,600 of record NC_054476.1, on the reverse strand, counting down.
TACTGGTTCTCCAGCGTACAAGCAGTAACTTGTATGTAGGCGGAGCATGTTTTCCTTTCTTGCTAACTGCAAGGCATAAAGCCAAAGGTAACATTAAAGGGTGTTGCAATCTTTATTTTACAAGTAAATATGTGTTTTGTACATTGAGCATTGCAAACCGAGGATATGGAGTGAACAGCATACCTTCAATAAGCACTACAGTTTTGATTTTTCTATTGAGAAGGGTGTGCAGTTTGACAGATGGTCCTAACCAGTGCACTTCAGATGGGTCCTCCTATCATCTAGATATAAAATCGCCATATTCTGGAACATAATTTCTCATAAAAGATTTAAAGGGCTATACAAGATGAAACCTTATTTGATGGAGCAGGTAGATACCAAATTTCTGGAAATGATGCATTTTGGGGTGGGGGAAGCAAAGAAAGGACATATAGATTAAATGGTAAAACTTTTAAAATGGTAGTGGATCAGAGAGCCTTGGAGGCCCAGATACTCAAATCTTTACAAGTGGGCGAACATGTTGATAAAGTTTTTTTTAATTAAATCGAGGAACTCATTATTTATGTACCTAATGTCGGTATTTTTAAAAATGTGGTAATACTAAACCCATACAAATTATAGTTAGAATATTGTGACCAGTTTTGGGTTCCTTACTTAGGAAGGCCATGGCTAATGTATAAAAGAAGTACACAAAGAGGATGCCAGGGATACAAATCTTTAATTTTGAGAAGACATTGGAAAAAGTGAGGCTTTTTCCATTGGAACAAAGAAGGTTGAGAATGGATCTGATCAAGATGTTCAAAATTGGTGAAGTAAATCAGAAAATGTTCCTGCAAGTTGGTCAGTCAGTAACTGGAGGCCATGCATTTTTGATCACCAGGTGAATAAAGGGAGAGATTAGGAAAATAATTTTTACTCAGAGGATTGATGTGAATGGAATGCTCTGCCAGCACAGTAGCTGAAGCTATATGGATAAAAGCTTTTAAAAGATAAATGGATAATTTTGGGGGAAAAAATGAATAAAGGACAGGGTAATGGATTTAATGTAGCTCTTTTGAGTTGATACAATGCAATGGGCTGAATGACATTTTACTGTGCTGTCAAATTTAATATTCTTTGAAACCAGGTTTGGGAGAGTTCATGTGATTTTCATGGCTATCCTGAGGATGGGTAGTCTTAAAAGGGTAGTATTCTTTTCCCCCATTTGGATAAACCCTTATTGGATAATGGACTGAAATTGGAGGATAATGTCAAAGTAGGTCATGTGGAGGAGGATTTCCCTGTTAGTGACATTATAAATAAAGTGGAAAATTTCCTATGGGCAATATTGCAAAAGACCAGATTTGCTATTTTGCTAGAAATAGCAGAGGAAATTTCCCATTATCTTTGTTGTTGTTGGCATAAAGTGAGCAGAGATTATTTATTTCCACCCACACCCCCACCGACCCCGCCATGTTCTCGGAGATATCCTATTGTACTGTGCTATTTATGAAGCAGTCCAGCATATTGATTATGTCGAAACCATTCTTAATTATAGCTTCTTTGCACAGATTTTGCATTCCAATTCTTGCACAAATGGCAGCATCTGTTTTTTTGCAAGTGGCTGCATAGTTTCTGGCTGTGGAATTGTGCCAGGCATTGGCCCAGCTGCTTTTAGATTGAAGACCAGATAGTTTGCCCAAGGCCTAAATCATATTCTCATATGCAGTCATATACAGGCCAAGACTGCAGTTTTTATTGGACCAATTATTTTGCCTTCAGGACTGTTGTTATTTTTATTTAGTTAGAAACAGATGCTTTCAGTTGACTATTTCTATCTGCTGCCAATTTTAAAAGAACACCTGCTTTCTCTTATTAAAGAAATGCTATTTCTCGAATTAACCCCATCTCCTACAGCAAGGCCAGAAATGGCCATGCCACAATTCCCCAACGTGGCAACAGGTGGCTTCAGCAGTTGCAGATACCCTTATTTCCACACATAGGTTCTATTTTCTATCGTTTCAAAGTGTATAATAATAAACTTTGATACAGCTGTTTGAAGTCAGACACTTGGGAAGTTTTTTTTTTATTGACTTGGTGATGGCAGTAACTTAAGTGAGCAAAAATGAGCCACAACTGGAACCAAGCAGGTAAGCACTTGGATTCTAAAATTAGCTGGTTGATGATGTTGGCACAATAGTTTTTGGGTACTTATAGTTTTAATTTCCTATCTCTTCCGAACAATTTTCTCTCCCTTCTTTGGTGTTGGCTTTTACTCAGGTAGAATTCCAAAAATGTGCTCTAGTATCTCCTTCCCTTCTTCACGTACCTTCTCATAATAAAAATACATATTGCAAGTCATTGTAATAGCTTGGCCAAGTTTCCTTTGGGAGTTGGTCAGCCCAGCAAATACCACCTGCCATATCATAACAATGAATGTTGAAACATTGCATTTTGTTTAGCCATTCTTCACCTTATTACCCTCACTTTATATGTATTCTGTATAATCCCATGCCTTACAAGACTGTATATCATCTGAAACAAAAACAGAATTACCTGGAAAAACTCAGCAGGTCTGGCAACATCAGCGGAGAAGAAAAGAGTTGACGTTTCGAGTCCTCATGACCCTTCGACCGAACTGAGTTCGTCGAAGGGTCATGAGGACTCGAAACGTCAACTCTTTTCTTCTCTGCCGATGCTGCCAGACCTGCTAAGTTTTCCCAGGTAATTCTGTTTTTGTTTTGGATTTCCAGCATCCGCAGTTTTTTTGTTTTTATATATGTATATCATCTGACTTACTACGGGCTTTGCCACATTACCTACAATATATCAAAATGGTACAGAAGTGCACTATTCCTGATTTAGCATCATATTTTCCCATGTCATGTTCTGGCATTAGACTTCTTGTTGGCTGACATTTAAAAAAAATAAAACTCAAAACTTTATGCAAGCTCAAAAATCTACCAAATCCGAAATGCATCCAATCAGACTCATTCAAAAATTCAAAACCATTTTCACCAACAATTTTCTCAGCGAATTAAATTTCTAATGGCCCAAATAAGCTTCATAAATAGAAAAAAAAAGTATTTCACAACTAAATTTACTTGCTAAAACATTTTGAGCCTTTGAGCAACTTCTTCATTGTTTTATTTGTAGGCGTCAAACTTTCTCCAAAGCCTGGGCTTGAGGTTAATATCTTAACTTTCATATACTCTTGTTAGTTGCAGGGAAATGTGCAGTTTAAGCATGTACAGATTTTCCCGGTAAAATCCTGTTACGGGAGTTATGATAAAAGAACCAACTTTATGGTTATATCTCAGAGTATAAAAGGATTTGAGTTTTCCTAATCTATCCAGTATTGTAATTTGCAGATACAATTTTGCAAGTTATGGACTGTTATAATTTAGCTCAGAGACACAGCTAACCAAAGCGAAATAGATAGTGTGTTTTCTTATCCCAGCTTGATTTTATTTTCATTTCCAAACGAAAAGGAAATTAATTGAACTTTGAAAGGAAAAGGCACGTGTTATGAAATTCATAAGTAGCTCTCTGTGAATAAAAAGGTAACACTAATTAATTGCTACTGTGTCAGAGACAGATGATGGTGTCTCTCGTCATCCTAAATTGAGAGTTTTAACCCTGAAATTGCCCCTTTTGCTCCTGTTTTTCACTCAGAAAATGGGTGCAGTGATAACCAATTTCTACCAATGTATTCTGATTTCCCTGTGCAATACTAATGGAAAACAAGTGATAAAAAGGCATATTACATCCCCAATGGTTCAGCTTGTTAATCCACTGAGTAACTTGGCAATATAGACGAGCAAGTCATGAAGTTCAGTTGCTAGTCTACACTGAGTTAACTGCTAACATGGTCAGCTGTAGAGATGCTACTATTGACTTCAGTGCCTCTGGGATAAGGAGCAGAAAATTGGTTAGCACTTCTGATCCGCATACTTCAAACCTTAATGGAAATGAGCAAGTGCGAGTGAGGACAGGTTAGGGTTTGACTATGCAGCTAACCACGACTGAATAGCCTGAATGATAATTCTCAGTCCAGCACGTTCACAGATGATGTAGAGTTTTGTAAGGCATGGGATTATACAGAATACATATAAAGTGAAGGTAATAAGGTGAAGAATGGCTAAACAAAATGCAATGTTTCAACATCCATTGTTGTGATATGGCAGGTGGTATTTGCCAGGCTGACCAACTCCCGAAAGAAACTTGGCCAAGCTATCACAATGACTTGCAATTTGTATTTTTATTATGAGAAGGTATGTGTACTGAAGTCAGAAGTAAAGATTTTAAATATTAAATTAAAACATTTATTAACAAAAAAAAACTTAAACACACAAAAGTATATTTACATGGTTAAATTTAGTCTTATAACATTTCCCAAAAGATTTCTACTTAGCTAGACCGACAAACAAACACCCTTTTCAAGGCAATAGTCCCTATAGATTCTTAATCTATAAAACATCCAGTAATATTACTGCAAGGCACCCACTGTTGCTATTAGGGAGATCTTTCACAAGCTTCTCTCTCCCTCTCACTTGACAATGAAAATCCAAGGCTTGTAACAAAACCTTGCTTTCTGGACCAACCGGACACTTCTCTGGGGTGGCTAAAGGCTACTTCTTTCACAGGTCTGTCTTCCTGATCACATGGCCACACACACCTCATACAACTTTCAATCTTTCCTTAAATATATTTCTTCCCTTTCATCTTTACCTTTCTCAAGAATCTAAAAATCTTTCATATTGTCTTTATGGCCACTACTTTCAGGAAAATAAACTTAATAACTTTGCTTAATTTATTTATGATCTTCGCAAGTTGTAAAGCTACCTGTTTTTCTGTCTTTGAAAATCAATAGCTAAAAACTCACTCCTCATTTATCTCCTGATGCAAATCCCTATTTATGTTGTATCTACAGGTATTCCCTTTTAGCTCTCACATTTCCACTTCAAAATGCCTGCTTTATACCTAACCATTTGATGATTTAAACGTTGTAGTCTGACTGCCTTCAGTCTAATTAAATTAGTCACACACACACACACACACACACACACACACACACACACACACACACAACATACACACAGTCCCTGCAAGCATGCTTCACAATATCCCACAATAACATAGGAAAAAATGATATTTTCTTTACCTCATAAATGCACAGTTTGCAAGGGCATCACTTTTAAAATGCTAATTCAGGCTGAGGAAATTACACAGCAATCACATGTTGCTGATCGATGGGAACATTATGGCCAGTTTTCTGCTAGGCTTGTGCTGAAGGGGATCTTGTAGAAATATATTTCGTCAGTGGCACTACCACGTTCATTCATGTTATGTAAATGACAACATAAGAATAAACTTGTCATTTTCTCCTGTGTCACCCAGCAGCAAAGACTGATAGTGTGGTGATTTGGTGTGATTGGCAATCCTACACTGCTGGATTTTGAAGGGTCACGTTATTGGTCTGGTACTAGTAGTCATCCTTTCGGTATCATTCTGAGCTTTATTAAAGTTTTTGTTTATTCATTCATGGGATATGGGTTTTGCTGGCTATGCTGGCATTTATTGCCCATCCCTAATTGCCCTTCAGAAAGTGGTGGTGAGCTGCCTTCTTGAACAGCTGCAGTGCATGTGGTGTAGATACACCCACAGTGCTGTTAGGGAGGAAGTTCCAGGATTTTGACCCAGCAACAGTGAAGGAACGATGATATATTTCCAAATCAGGATGGTGAGTGGCTTGGAGGGGAACTTGCAGGTGGTGGTGTTCTCATGCGTCTGCTGTCCTTGTCCTCCTAGATGGTAACAGTCATGGGTTTGGAAGGTGTTGTCGAAGGAGCCTTGGTGAGTTACTGCAGTGAATCTTGTCGATGTTACACACTGCTGCCACCTGTGCATTGATGGTGGAGTAACTGAATGTTTTTTGTGGATGGAGTGCTAATCAAGCACTGGATGGCTTTCAAGCTTCTCGTGATTTTGGAGCTGCACTCATCGAGGCAAGTAGGGAGTATTCCATCACACTCCTAACCTGTGCCTTGTAGGTGGTGGGCAGGTTTTGGGGAGTCAGGACTATAGCTAGTCCAGTTCAGTTTCTGTTCATTGGTAATACCCAGGATTCAGCAATGGTAATGCCATTGAATGTTAAGGGGCAATGGTTGGATTCTCTCTTGTTGGAGATGGTCATTGCCTGGCACTTGTGTGGCACAAATGTCACTTGCCACTTGTCAGCTCAAGCCTGGGTATTGTCCAGGCCTTTGGACATGGATTACTTCAGTAACTGAATAGTACTGAACATTGTGCAATCATCAGCGAACATCCCCACTTCTGATCTTATGGTCATTGATGAAGCAGCTGAAGATGGTTGGGCCTAGGACACTAAGAGTCAACCCCGTTGCTTATGGGTCTGGAAACCAAAACATGACCAGGTAAAGATGGCAGATTTCCTTCCCAAAGGAACATTTTACAACAATCAACATGATTTCATAGCCATCATTAGATTTTTAATTCCAGGTTTTTTTTATTGAATTCAGATTCTACCATCTGCTGCGGTGGGATTCAAGCTTGGATGCCCTCTCGGTATCTGGAATACTAATCTAGTGACAGTACCACTATGTCACCACTTCCCCAGTTCATTACACCAGTTTTAATGTGTCTTCATAAACTCACAGGAGAAAAAGAAAGCCAGTGGAATTTGAGCTGGGTATCTGGATTACTAGTCTGATGACAATACCAATACGCCACAGCTTCCCCCAGCTCATTACACCAGTTTTAATGTGTCTTCATAAACCAGCAGATAAGAGAAAAAGAAAGCCACCACTCATGCCCTTAGCTACCTTGACCACTACGTCAGTCTGAATGAGGAAATGATGTGAAGAAAAATTATTTCAAAAGGGTGCATAAGGGTGTTCTATAATCTTCTAACTCTTCCCGTGCCATTGTCAAGATAGAGACAGGGTTGGTGGTCAGCATGGACATTGTGTGGTTTCACTTGGCCATGAGAAAGAGAGAATGTTTGCATAAGCAGCAGCAATGTTTGTCCTTACTTCCTCCCTTCTTAAGGTCCTGACTTCTCTCGGACTTGGTTCCAAGTAACCAGGCCTGTGTGGCCACTGTCCCCGTGGGTGAACCCAGACAATTGGCTGAATATTTTACTAAAGGGAGAAAATTTGGGAGAGAAGCAGCCTCCTGCCCTCCTGTAATGTCCTTATCAGCAAACTTTGTGGAAGGCAGCAGAATTTGGAATGGAATGGTGTTTGCTTTTTTGGTTCCCTTCCCTAGTCTTCAGATGCTCAGGCACAGTCACAGTGCTCAAAGTTGTGATCAGCTGACTTAATCAATAAAGAAGTATTGACCCAATTTCTTTCTTGATCCATTTTGTTTTTCGGGGAATCCATTGAATCAAAATAATTCCTAGCAAGGGTTAGAACAAGCTGCAGATTGAGCAATGGAGATTTCTTTGTCTGAGTAACTGAGTACAGTACCAGATGGTACATTTCGCCATTGAGCTTTATGGGAACCAAAAGCATCCATTTTTTTTTTTTTTTTGAAGCATGAGAGATTCAAATTCACATTTCTGAGTTGGGCTGGGTTTCAGAGCTCAGGCTGGATGAAATTTGAGGCCATTTTGGAACTTGGTCACTCGCATGGCTTTTGTTAGAAAATAGATGTCTAATCCAAATTTATAACTAAATACATTTTCCTTTTGGAAGTAAATAATGGTATTAAAGGTAGACATTGACTTATAGCTTGTGTCCTTGTGGTTATGCAGTAAACATCCCACTCAAGTCATTTATGCACAGGTCAGTGTTTGGCTCTCGTGAGGCAGTTTGCCTTTTGCTCTCTCAACTGTCAAATGGACCAGAAAGGATACACTTGCAGGAAAGTAATATTAATATAAACCAGCATGCAGTGCTTAGAAGAAACCCAGCAGAATATCCCATACTGAAAATACTTTTGGACATTTACCATAAACCGGAGCTTTACAGCTGTGTCAAGACATGCAGTATTTAGTGCAAATGATTCCTTTTGAAGTCATTCTGACTTTCTTACCTCATCAGTCAAAACTAAATAGCTACAACTGACTGAGTGACTTCAATGGCAGGCTGGGAGAATCATATTACAATCATTGCAGCATAACTGAAGAGACACATAATTAAACTACCAGGGAGAGCTGCCCTGGTGTGCTGTGCATTACCCCCCACCATCAGCATTTGCCATCAGCTGCCTATTCCCCACACTCTGGAATTCCCTTCCTAAACCTCTCTGCTTCCCATCCTTTAAGACCCTCCTTAAAATTCAGTTATTAAGCTTTCAGGCACCCCATCTGACCTCTCGTTTCACTCACTTTCTTTCTTATACCTCTTTGGGATATTTTTCTGAGTTACAGGTGCTATGCAAATGAAAGCTGTTGCTGTTGTAATGTGCCCGTGGTGACAATTTCTAATTTGAACATGAAAACGTGAACCTCTGAATGCAATTCTAGTTCAGATGTGTTGTTTGAAGTTGAAGATCAGTATCTTGATCATTTGTTGAGCTGCTGATAATTTTATACCATGATGCCCCAGAGGTCTGTTTTCAGAATGAGAAATAATTTTTGAAGTGCTTACTGTTATTGCATAATTTTCTATGGTGAGAATAGTGTGCAACATTTTATGTTAAGTGGGTCACAATTGATCATACTTAACAAGGGCTTCTATAGTAGTGTAATTTGGTGATCTTGAAAGAGCATGTTGAGAAAAAATTTCCTGGGCATGTATCTTGTTAAAGTAGGTATTAACTGTGACTATACTAAATGTCACCGCATAATTTAGAGAAAATTTATGTATATTGTTGCTCCGTGGGGATCTGTAAACCTCCATTTAAGGAACCTGAAATGGAAAAATGCTGTGGGGTATTATTAGATGTGCAGGAGAAGGGGTTGTCTTTCTGTCTGTGTAACAGAATTGGATGCTTTTCCGAGTAGGTTTATGGAGACCAATTAAGCTTCACTTTTCCAGGTTTTTTTTTAGTGCAAAGTGCATGTTAAATTGTTTTCCTTTAACTCTCTGCACCTTCTCCCAACCCCCCACTAATCAGCCTCTGAGAAAAGCTCTCTTGCCCACGTGTCTGTCCTTGGCTTGCTGCATTGTTCCAGTGAAGCCCAACGCAAACTTTAGGAACAGCACCTCATCTTCTGACTAGGCACTTTACAGCCTTCCGGACTGAATATTGAATTGAACAACTTTAGATCTTGAACTCCCTCCTCTATCCCCACCCCCTTGCCGTTTCTTCCCCCTTCTGTTTGTTTTTTTCCAATAATTTATATAGATTTTTCTTTTCCCACCTATTTCCATTATTTTTAAATCTTGTATGCCCTGCTAGTCTTTCCACCCCACCCCTGTTAGAGCTGTAACTCTTTCGAGCACAAACCCATTTCCATCTGTTTCAGATGAAGTCACATTGTTTCATAGTTTGCCATTGTGAGATTTGAACTCTTGATCTTGGGTTTACAAACCCAGTACCATAACCACTTGGCTATTTAGGCCAAGCTGCTGTTAGAGCTGTACCTTGAGTGCCCTGCCATCCATTCTTAATTAGCACATTTGTTTAGATAATATCACCACCTTCAACACCACTTTGTTCCTTTGTCTGTGACATCTTTTGATTATCTGCTCCTATCAGTGCTTGCTTGTCCCTACAACCACACACCCCCTCCCACTCCTTCTCTCTCTCTCTCTCTCTCTCTCTCTCTCTCTCTCTCTCTTCCCCCCCCCCCCCCCCCACTTAAACCAGCTTATATTTATTCACTCAGTTCTATTGAAGGGTCATGAGGACTCGAAACGTCAACTTTGTTCTTCTCCACCGATGCTGCCAGACCCACTGAGTTTTTCCAGGTAATTCTGTTTTTGTCTGAGAAAAGCAGTAAGTTTCTCTCTGCTGAGTCTCCACTGAAGGTAATCCCTCTGGCTGAAATCACCAAGGTTTTGTCTTGGGTTGGAGGTTCGTAGAACTTTGTACAGTTCATAGACATACCCTGAAATTGAGGATGAAATTTAGTAGATACCAGAGAGGAAATTGACAGTTGGAATTCTACAAACAGTACTGTTTACCAGTAGAGCTACTGCCTCCTGTAAATGCCAACAGGAAAAACAACAAGTTGAATATACTTTGCTGTCCATTCCTGCGACTGGAAATTGCATCCAAAAGTGTACTTGTTGCAGTGTTTTTCTGAACACTACGGTATTTCCTTTCTGTTTGTTAGAAACTCGCAGCATTACAAAATATTTCTCTTGACTCTCATCCGTCCAGTCTTCACTAAAGTATCTTGCATCAGATCAAAGGGCCTGAAAATAACTCTGTTGCCAAACATGCAGATAGAATTATTCAGTTGGGTTCATTACTTATTATCAAAATAGGATCATGTTCCTTTCCTCTAAGAATGCAGGATGCAGGGGTGCCTGATGTCGTGCCAGATACAACATTGCAATAGTAGTGACTTTTTAACCAGTTGCACTTTAGTGCATGAGTAGCAGCAAAAATTGATTTTGTTTTGAATATGCATCCTAACGTAAAAAGCCTGTCAGGTTTTCTCAACCCCCAATTTGTTGTTTTTCTTTAGGCAAGAAATGCTTATTACCTGGGAAAATGGTTCTTGAAACAATTGCATGATGTTGTTGATTTTGAAGAGTTAGAGACTAGTGCTACTTTCATATTAAAGGTTTAATGCCTGGGTTTGGCCTCGTATGGATGCTAAACTTAATGTGGTGTGAATAGAATGTGGAGGCTCAGATTGTCTGCAGCAAATGGGAGTGAGACACCTTCATGCATTCCCCATATCTCTTCAGCCCCTTTTCTTTCATCCACCTGTCCAATCTAATCATGAATTTTGACAGAGTTACTGCCTCAACCACTAACCCTCTCAACTCTGCGCCTAAAGAAGTTTCTCTTCTCCTCTCTTTCTTAAATCTCTTATGTTTGATCTTGTACCTACGATCCCTCATTCTGACCCCTCAGCTACTCGAAGCTGTCTACCCTGTCTATTACTATCACATCACCACATAATCTAAAACAAAAACAAAAATACCTGGAAAAACTCAGCAGGTCTGACAGCATCTGCGGAGAGGAACACAGTTAATGTTTCGAGTCCGTATGACTCTTCAACAGAACCAAGGAAAAATAGAAAAGAGGTGAAATATAAGCTGGTTTAAGGAGGGGTGGGACAGATAGATCTGGATAGAGGGCCAGTGATAGGTGGAGATAACCAAAAGATGTCTTAGACAAAAGGATAATCTATATTCTTCTAATGAACAAAGCTAAAGGACGCAAATTTAAGGTGATTGACAAAAGAACTGGAGGTGATATGTGGACTTATTTTAATGCAGCAAATTGTTATGGTCTGGAATGCACTGCCTGGTGGAAGTAGATTCAGTGGTAACTTTTAAATGAAATTGAATAAATACTTGAAGGTGAACAATTCATAGGTCTATGGAGAAAGATCAGGGGGCTGTAACTAATTGGATAGCTATTTCAAAGAGCCGGCACAGTCATGATGGACCAAATGGCCACCTCCTGTGGTATGTCATTGTATGATTCTATAAAGGTATTACAGGTTGAGCTAACCCTAACAGGGCTGAAGTTTATTTCAGTCTCTACACATGAACTTTCCAGTAGGGATCAGTAAATTATAAGCAGAAACCCTGACTAATTATTTTTTTTCTCTCTGGCCCTGACTCCAGGGAACTGAGGCCTGTTGTTGGGCCCCATACTACTCCAGCTGAGGACCACAAATTGTGCCTGGAGCCATCTAATCCATATTGATCAGCTGCTGAAAATCTACCAATTGAAACATCGAAGATGCTTTTCTCATTACTAAACTTTTATACTTCTAGTTTTAATTGCATGTAGTTGTGATCAGAAACACCAGTTTATTTTAAAATGCAAGCTCTGTGTAATGTTTAAGCTCTATAATGTTTCCTTGTTCACGTTTATCCTCAAGCATATGTAAATTCAAAATAACACTTGAATTCTGGCAAGTTCCACCTCTCTAAATTACTATTTGCAAGCTGTGTCGTGTCTCGTTCCTATTTACTATTTAATTTTTATTTGCATCCAATGATCGTAGCCCTAAGTATTTCTTGTTTGTTGTCTTGTTTGTGACTGGAGTGTTTATCTTTTCAGCCAAAGAAGCCCAAAGCCCCAGACAACCCTTTCCACGGCATTATCTCCAAATGTTTTGAACCACATCTCTATGTTTATATTGAATCACAGGATAGGTGAGTTGAAGACTTCAGCAATCAGTACTTATCTAATTCAGTCATGGGTGTTATGAACTATTGAAGGATATTGGGGTCAAAGCTATTGCTTTTTTTTATTAATTCATAGAATTTGGGCATCGTTGGCTAGGCCAGCATTTATTGCTCATCCCTAATTGCCCTTGAACTGAGTGACTTGCTAGGCCATTTCAGTGGGTATTTAAGAGTCAACCACATTGCTGTGGGTCTGGAGTCACGTATAGGCCAGACCAGGCAAGGACAGCAGATTTTTCCGACAATTGGCAATTAATTCGTAGTCATCATTTAGATTTGAACCCCAGTCCCTGGAGCATTCCCCTGGATTACCAGTCCAGGGTAATGCTCCAGTGACAATACCACTACGCCACTGCCTCCTCCCCTTAGGGCACAGAAGATCTAAGTTCAAGGTGAGCTTCATCTATGTTAACTAGACTATCTGTTAATGGGAGAACGTTGAGAACCACAAACATACTTTTTGTTTAGTTGCCAAAGGAGTGGTGCTAACTTTCATATCTTCAAAGGCTGCAACATCTTCCTTTGATTCATTTGAATGGTCCAAGTCAATTCAGATATACTTCAGGAACTGATTATCCTAAATGGGATCAAATGTGAAACTTTAGCTTGACTGGAACTTTCTTCCCTTTTTCTTAAGTGTTCTGGGAATCAGCTAGAAAGGAAATCACATTGAACCTCAATTAACTTGGTATTGGTCGCTTTGTTTAACCTGATCTCTCAGTAAAAATACATTCTGCAGCCTACCCGGTATTTTTTGTCTCTACGTCTTGAATCATTACCTCTGCTTACATTGATATAAACTTGTCTCACTTTTAAATTGAATGGCAGAATCCTCCTTGGTGGTCTTAGATACTGCCTTCAATCTTTCTTGTAGCTTCTTATGTGACTCAGTATTAAATTTTGTCTGATAGTGCTCCTGTGAAGCATCGTGTCATTTTTTTTACTGTACAGTACATTAAAGGTGCTATATCAATGCAAGTTGTTTTAAATTGCTATAAGTCAGGAAGAAGCTAAATTGATTGACAGTATAGGAAGCTCCCTGGTAGTCCAAGTAGGTAAATCTCTCGGGTATTCCACCTTCAATGTTTGTTAATTTTAGCCATGGAAAATAAATGTTCATGTTCCACAAGAACGGAATAATAACTCAACAGGATTATAGATGCCTAATTGTTGCTAATGAGTGGGAGGAAGGGAAATATTTTTAACAGGATAAGGTTGTTAAAAGTACAGCTGTTGAAAAACAATTGTCTATAAATTCTACTTTTCACAGTGCAATATATAAGAAAAAAATTTAAAATAAAAGTAGAAACTGCTGGAAGTATTCAGATATGGCAGCATCTGTGGAGACAGAAATAGAGTTAACGTTTTGAGTAGAATATGACTTCTTCATTAAATGATTCTTCAGTTCTGAAGAAGCGTCATATTTGACTTAAAACGTAAACTCTGTTTCTCTCTCCACAGATGCTACCAGACCTGCTTAGTATTTCCAGCACTCTATTTTTATCTCAGATTTCCAGGTCCGCAGTATTTCACTTTTATTTTAGCAAAGATATTAAACTGGATTCATCTTCTATAAAGGTATAATTCTACAGAGTTCAAAGGGTCATTGCATTAAATGCTGAACTTTTTACTTTGCACATGAATAATTTTGCTCTTTCATGTAGGTTTCCACTAAATTATTGCCATGATGAGGTTTAATTTTAGATTGGTTCATTCCTCCCCATATGAAATAACATTAAATATTCACAAAAACAGAAGTTACTGTTTAACTGCTGTTGCCTGTGGCAAAGAGCTTAAAATGCTCAATTATGTTATAATTCATTTTCCCATAAATGTTCTTGTAAAGGTGACTTTGCAAGTGCTGACCAGAGAAACCTGTGAAACATTTTTTTTAAGGGAGGCCAAAGTTAAATTGTGCAGATCAAACACGAGGCAGTTAAGCAAGTTCAGAAACATGGAGTTCCATCACTAATCATATATGCTGGCTTTATTTTTAAAAAAGGCTTCTAGTAAAATCAGATCTGGCAGAAATGCATAATGTGGGTTTTCCTGGAACTAAGCATACCTAGAAAAGTTGATCGAGAAGGCAGGAGTCCCCCTTAACTTGTTTTGATTAACTACTGGAGCATTGGACTCTTTGGTTGGTCCAGTATAAGGTGGGATGATCCCTTTCATGAGAAACAAATGACTGCAAGGCTGTAACATTTTAATTCTCCATCTTAACATTTTACATCAATATTCTGATTTTATTCTCAATGTACTGAATGGCACCAGTAATTAAGATGTTGCATTCGTACTCAACTTCAGACCTAGTTTTTGTTAAGGTTTTGAAATCTAAAATATAGCCTGTAATTACGTGTAGTTGTAGGATTGCACACATTTTTTCAGCATCCTATTTGACAGCGCTGCAGTGGTAATTCCTTTAGTATATTATCCAAAACTCTGTTACCCATATCTTAACTTGCTCCAAGTCCTATTCACCCGTTGACCCTATGATTGCTGACCTTTGTTGGCTTCAGGTACAACAGCTCCTCTATTTTAAAATTCTCATCTTTGCTTTCCAGCCTGTCCATTTCTCTGTAACTTCTCCCAACCTTTACAGCCCTCCTTGAGATCTCTGTGCTCCTCAAATTCCAGCCTTTTGCACATCCCTGATTTTTATTGCTATACCATTGGTGGCCGAGCCTTCAGCTGCCTAGGCCTAGGGATCTGGAATTCCTTCCTTAAACCTCTCCGCCTCACTACCTCTCTCTCTTCCTTGACAATACTCCTCAGAACCTACCCATTAGGCCAAGCTTTTTGTCACCTGTCCTAATATCTCCTTATGTGGCTTGGTGTCAACCTTTGTTTGATAATGCCTCTGTGAATATTTTACTACATTAAAGATTCTGTAAAAATGCAAGTTATTGGTGTTGTAGCTGTAAGCTTCAAGACTCACATGAAGTGCAACGCTGAGCACCCACGGATATTGGTTTATAATAGAGATGGAAAAAGATAGGAATGAAAATGTGTACTGATGTATGACATTGAGATGTAGAAGGAGAGATGGTGTGATTTTACACCCAGAGAGAGAGAATGCTTAAAAAATATTCACATGGGCTTACCCAGCTTCCTTACTCAATCTATTTTAAAATAAATACAGACAAAACACACACCAAGTTGTGCAGCCAATACATGGTTGCAACATGGCAGGAACATCACTCAGTGCCATTATGTGCAGCCTCATAATAGTATCCTTTGAAGGCAGACCTGGGTTTCTGTTGGGTCAGTCTGACTCCCATTTCAGGGTGAACTCTTGTCAAAAGGATATTACTGGCAAGTGAATGTATGTTTTTTGTGGTGAACAAGTCATTTACTTTTAGTGAATGATTGTTTCTAAATTGTGATGCAATTCATTAAGGTCATTAGTTGGTGATATAATGTAAGGAGCTGCTTATTTGTGTCGAAATTTTACTAAGCTGGATAAGGATGCAGGCTGGAAATGGGAAATTATGTATAATTACATTGATAAATTAGAAACTTGAATTACTAACTTAGAATTTTTTAAAATTATGACCTGGGCATTTCTCTCCCCTCCCAGAGCCTGTTTTTCCAGACTAACACATAGTGAAAGCTCTATTAGCCATGCTCTAATTACCCAGTGTCACAACTATACGCTAGAATTTTCACAGCCGTTGAAACTGCATAATGTTTCCTTTGTTAGTATTGTACTTATTTCCATACCCATACTGTACATGTCAGACCAAATTTTGCAGACCCTCAATTATCAGTCAATTTCCATGATGAGATTGAGTGGGGGAGAGGGTGGGGGTGGGGAGTTGTTGGGGTGGTGATGGTGGATGAGGGGAGGATCCATTTTGACATTTAGAACTACTGAACTTTCAAGGCAGAAAAAGCCAACAAATTGATACTGCTGCAACCACGTCAAACTGCAGCATGTGATTTATATATTTCTTATAGATGCGATCATGTTGTGTAAGGTACACAACAATTTGCCACAAAAGTTGCATGCATTTGCCAAAACTATCTCTCTAGTGAGTACTTAGGAGTCACACTGACCTAGAACAAAATTGCTGAGTCCTCCCTCATTTATTTTATTTTATTGTCCATTGCCTTTATCCATTTTTCCTCTTTATTTTCCTCCAATTGAATGTACCATTATTATTGAAACATATATAATTAAATCAAAGAAAATACAGCAGAGGCAGAGACCATTTGGCCCATTGCACCTGTGCCAGCCCTTTGGTAGAGCCATCGAATTAATCCCACCCCCACTGCCCTTTCCCTGCAGCCCTGTGCTTTCTTTTCACTTCAAGTATTTTCCAATTCCCTTCTGAAAGTTACAGTAAAATCTGCTTCCACCATCCTTTCAGGGAGAGTATTCCAATGACCTCTGTGTGTAGAAAAAAAAGTTTCTTCATTCTGCCTGATTGTTTTGCCAGTATCTTAAGTGTGTGTTCTCTGGTTACCAGCCTTCCTGCCGCTGTAAACAGTTTCGCTTTATTTGCAGTTTGAGTTCTGAATTCGACAGCTACCTGGGTGAAATCGATCGGAAGCAACTCCATGCTTTTTCTGATCAAAGATGGAATGTCAGTAAATATTGTTCAATCAGCAAAGTAACTTCAGAAATAGTAAATAATGCACTTTAAATAATAAACAATTACAACGGTCTTCACAAAATCCATGAGTATTATGAGCTAGATGCTCAGCATCACCTCCCCCTTCATTCAGCTAGGTGAAGCAGGAAACTACAGGTCCACACTCTGTTGATGCTGCCTGTCTGTACAGAAAGAGAGTGAAGAGCTTTTTGCACAAAATGGGAAAGAAGTTGCATGAGTCACAGCAGGGACTGCATGTTGCCATTACTAATGTTTCTGGATTTTATAGTGTATAACCTTAATTTCAGTAAGAAACTGTCCGCTTTATTTCAAAAATCACAAGGAGCAGGATTTTTAGATCGGCGAGCCCGAGAGCGGCCAAGGAACAGACCCCCGACCGTGATTTCACGCTGACTGGCCAATTAACAACCAGCCAGCGTGCAAGGCATGCTGAACGGCTCAGCGTGGGCGGGGGCAGGAGTGGGAGGAGGGCGAGAGCCGAAGTCAGCACGGGCACAGGGGAGCATGGAAGGAAAGCTCCCTGAAGGCAGAGAGCTGCCTCAGGGAGCTGAAAAATTTGAATGCAAAATATAAAGATTTTAAAGACTGGGAAAAATGCCCACGCATCAGAATCAGTCATCAGAATATACACGTGATGAAAATTCTATCCGTACATTTTTATTTTAAAAAATATTTAATAACAGAAACATCATCCTGACTGTGGATGAGGTTTCCTGAAAAATGCAAAGGCCACCTGGCTGATTCGCTCCCCTGCCAACCGTAACATTGGATGGGCAACAAAAAATCTTAGTTAATTACTACTTTAATGACCTTAATAGGCCTCTTAATTGTAAGTGGGCACGCTTCTGACTCATGTGCGCTGAAGACAGTTGAGTCTTGGACGCTAATCTGAGGAACTCCTGTAGTGATGTCCTAGGCCTGAGGTGATTGACCTCCAACATCCACAACCATCTTCCATTGTGCTAGGTATGATTCCAACCAGTCAATATTTTTTCCCCTGATTCCCACTGACTTCAGCTTTTCTAGGGCTTCTTGATGCCACACTTGGTCAAATGCTGCCTTGATGTCAAGGGCAGTCACTCTTACTTCACCTCTTGATTTCGGCTCTTTTGACCAAGGCTGTAATGAGGTCAGGAGCTAAGTGGCCCTGGAGGAACCCAAACTTAGCATCAGTGAGCAGGTTATTGCTGAGTAAGTGCCACATGATAGCACTGTCGATAACCCTTCGATCACTTTGCTGATGATCGAGAGTAGACTGATGGGGCAGTAATATGCTGGGTTGGGTTTGTCCTGCTTTTTATGTACAGGATGTACCTGGGCAATTTTCCACATTGCCAGGTAGATGCCAACGTTGTTGCTGTACTGGAGCAGTTTGGCTAGGGGCATTGGGTTCTGTTGAAGGGTCATGAGGACTCGAAACGTCAACTCTTTTCTTCTCTGCCGATGCTGCCAGACCTGCTGAGTTTTTCCAGGTAATTCTGTTTTTGTTTTGGCTAGGGGCATGGTTAGTTCTGGAGCACAAGTCTTCAGTACTGCCGGAATGTTGTGAGGGCCTATAGCCTTTTCAGTATCCAGTATCTTCAACTATTCCTTGATATCATGGGGAATGAATCTCAGTCATCGCTGCAGTTTGCAGTAATCCCAGCCTGTAAGGACTGCATGTAAACGTGCTCTTTCCCGAATGCCTCAGGGCAAAGCAAAATTGCAGAGGTAGCCTCAACAAGCCTTGGTCCCATGTTTGAGGGTCTTGGATTTCGCTTTTGTGCCTACACCAATATGACAGATGATGCACATTCCGTGTATTTCCTGGAGACTTAGACCTGGTTAACACCTGAAGAGACACACATTGCCATTCAATTTCTATACTTGTTTATTTTGCCAACACTCCTTGATACTTTACTACTTTACTTTATAGTTTGTATTTTTAATGTTTATTGTTCCATTTGTGCATTTACAAATAATAGATTTGTAGATAGATTTCATTGCTGTTCTGATTTCAGAGTGAAAGTGTAAATATTATTATGTATGGGTGAAGATTTGGAGAAAGTGAGTGGTTTCCAGCACTTGGGATCAGCGGTGGCAGAAGATGGAAGTAAAGAAATTGAAACTAAGCAATGGATTAGGTCTGGTTGGAGTAATTGGAAGAAGTGCAGTGGAGTGTTATGTAAGAAAAGATAGAAAAGTATCGCTGAAACTGAAAGAGGAATCTACAAGACAGTTGAGAGACCGGCCTTGTTATATAGTGCAGAAACATGGGCAACATCAAGAAGAGAGGAACAATAACTGGATACCAATGAGATGTGGATGCTGGGATGGACGTGTAGAGTAATGAGAGAGACAAAATCAGAAACCAGCACATCAGGGGTCAGTGAAGATTGTGGGAGCGTCGAAGAAAGTAGCCAAGAAGAGATTGAAATGGGATGGTCATCTGTGGAGGAAAGAGAGAGGAAATGTGGTGATGCGAATAATGGAGATGGGATTGCCAGGAAGAGGAAGGCCTAAGATCAGATGGAAAGATGCGATGGCAAGACATTTAATTGTAGTAGGATTGGAAGAGAAATAGGTGACTGACAGGAGGAGAAGAACAAGGGTGATCAACCAGCATTGTAGCCACCCCAAGTAAAATGGGAAAAGTTGAATGAGGAAGAATAAATAGATTTAAAAACATTGCCAAAACATCTTTTCGGTTCTTTATGAAAATTGCTTTCTTTAAATTGTTGATGCAGCTACAGAGAAATATGTCAAACTACATGATGTGTCTTAATTGGTATAATCTCTGTATAAACCAGAAAAGGTTTATTTTATTACAAAACTTCTATTACAGTTCTCCAAAATTTATGCGGTACATTTTACATAAACCTAAGAGGATAGACTTCTGGATATTTATCTTTTCCTCATTCTTTCCTATTATTTTGGATCTTAAATCAGTTTCATTAAGTTTCCCATATTCCTTGAACCTCAAGTGTACAGACTATGGACCTACTCCAAATCATTCCGCCTTTTTATTTTATCACTGTATTTTTTTTATTCGAGCATTTTTAATCTTCAGTTTCTTGAGAAAAATTTGCAGTGACTCTGAGCTCTTCCCAAAGTACAAAAATGACTACATTCCAGAGTAATTAATTGTATAAAGCATTTTGAGACATTGCAATATAAGGCATTATATAAAAGAAACATTTTTTAGCTTTCTCTCTTTCTTTTCCTTTTCTTTGTTTCTTCCTTCAGCTTTCACAGAATCTGATACATAACAGCCATTCCCTCGTGACTCAGGGCTTTCTACTTTTTGTACATCAATCAACGTATTTATCCATTATCTAACATCCTGAGAAGCTGCACCTTTCCAGTGCTGTAAAATAATCCCCATTGCCAAGATTAAACCCAAATGTAACTGATGGGCCCCTGGAGGGATAGTCTGAGTATGACCAATTTAGCACTAATTGCTAATGTGTGTTTAAGAATATTTCCCAGAAATAACTGGTACTTGGGTTCAGAAAATTTCTGTGGTTGGACAACATATGGGCACTATTAACCTCCTTGTTGGCACAATGCCAGTGTTTCCGATTGTAGTAACCTTACTCTTAAAAGCTGTGCTGCAGATACATACATTAAATTAGACTAAGCTTGGTTCTGCATAAATCCTTTGTAATGTTCTGATCAGCTTTTTCTCTGAATTTGTCTACCTACTTATTCTTTGTAGTAAACTTTGGACCTTTGCTTACACCATTGAGACTTGCACATGCTCTTCTTCATTTGCACTAGCCTTTTTGGTGTTTTGTAAAAGAGCACCTTAAAGGAGCACTGATCAATTTTGAAGGCATATCAAGGAGCAAATTTTACCCACATGTATTTGCCTAAAAAAGTACACTTACTTTTAAAAAATGTTTTCCTTTAGTAATTTCTTCCCCTCCCCATTCTTCTTGAAGTTGTTGACTCTCTGCTGGGTACTGTTCCACAGGCACCAGGAACCTTCCTGTGTCTTGCTGAAGCCACAAGAGCCTAGCTAGAATCAGCAGTCTTTTTAATCATTAGGGACAGCTCAGTTGGGACTGACTCTGACCTCACATGTTGTCTAGAAAGATTCACTTCAGGCAGAAGTTCCTGGATAGTGATAAGCATCATAAATTCTGGCTAATTTTCTGCTCCCATTAGTGTCTCTACCATTGCCCTGACTAAGATCAACCAATTCTGCGCAGAGCAGGGATAAAATCTGGAAGCACCTAGTCTGTAAGCTTCAGCTAGTCATTGGATAACCTTGCAATGTTTGGGGGTAGTGGGTGGGGAGCTGGTAAAAGGATGTAATAGCCCATCATGTCTATGACTAGATACTGCATTTAATTTTCAGTCAACACCTCATCCTCCCTCCTGATCCCTGAAGGAAGTAATAATAGAGAGATTTGCTTTGATAAATTGCCTTTCATGACTTCATGATGTCCCAAACTACCTTACAGCCAAATAAGTACTTTGAAGTGTAGTCATTGTTGTAACATAGGAAATGCAGCAAAGCAATTTGAGCATAGCAAGTTGTCACAAACAGCAATGTGTTAATGACCAGACAGTCTGTTTTTGATTAATTGAGAGATAAATATTTACCCAAGCTCTCTTGTTCTTCTTTGGGATAGTGCTTTTGTATCTTTTACACCACTTAAGCGGGCAAACAGGACTTCAGATAGATATCTCATCTAAAAAAGGCACATCTGACAGCACAATCCTCCCTCAGTAATAAACTGGAGTGTTTGCCTGGATGTTGCGCTCAGGTCTCTGGAATGAGATGCGAGAGGGAGCCACACTGACACTAGAGTTGACAGCCAAGGTTAATTGATGAAAAGTGCCTAAGTCAGAAAGCTGGTGAGCTGCTTGAGAGGCATCCACCATGTAGTGAGCTTTAAAAAGGATACGTTACATCTACAGACTTGTATACCTGGAGCCAGGTAAGATGGGCTGCTATGTTGCCCATAGCCTTATCCTGAAGTTCCTTTAATCCTGATCAAATTTGGAAGATCTGTATGTCAGGTACATCATTTCCAGCATAATACTACTATAAATCCAGTTTATGAAATCCTGATTTATAATGTTTTGCCACATTCATCGGCACCACTTTAGTATTTTGCACTTGGAATGTCTTTCTTGCTCTTATTTTCCATGCTTGCGTCTGTGTGAAAGGCAGGAGAAGTCCACCTGAAGGGCACTAGCATACTTGATTTGAAAGAAGCACACTTGAGCAGGAAGGTAGACACCCTCCTCAGTCTGATTCCCTTCTGTGCATCCTGCTGAAATGAAACAAAAATAAATTACATTCATGAGGCAAATGCATACATTGATCAAGCTGAGTGTTCCAGCCCTTGCATTTACATTGAAACCACTGGTCCTTGCCGCTGGTGTGTTATTTTGGTCAGGTACATTTAATGCAGAAGGGTTCTATTTGCTGATGGAAGATGATGGCCAAGCTAACTTGATCTAAGACTTTTTAAAAAACAAAAAATTGCTGGAAACACACAGCAGATCAGTCTGTAACGTGAGAGGACAAGTTAACATTTTGGGTGCATACTTGTTTCTCAGAACTAAAACATGAACAAGTATTTTAGTAATGTTGAAAAATTAGAGAGGAAAGGTGAAGGGAAACAACGGTCACTTCACTAATTCAGTGTTCCAGCATTTGTAGTTGATTTTGCACTTGAGAAATTTGACGGTATTTATTTCACTTTCCAATCTTCTCACCTTTATCATTTGCTGCAGAGCTGCAGATGGACAGCATTGATTGAGGGAGGGAGGTGCCATTGCTTTCTGAAAGAGCCTGGCAAGTTCCAAGCTGTACCACAAGTGATTTAAAAGAGCAAGTTTCAAAACACTTGGTCTTTAAATCGCTAGAGAGTCAAAAATGAAAACGGGGGCTTTAATTTACATTCTAATGTGTTTGGTAATTGAAAATAGCCTCTGTGACTCGAGTGCACATACTACATATAAAATATCCAATGAGTTGTAATGTGAGATAAAATGAGCTGTGATTTTCTTGGGGGGGAGGAGAGACAGTTTAGTTTCATACTTCTGAAATATTTTGCTTGAGCTAGCTGTGAATCTTGAAGTGCACAGAAAATAGCACATCCCTACAGTTGAATCAAATGATTTGAGATTTGATAGCATCAGGTTTTATAAAACTGCTTGTTACAGCAGCAGAGTCTAACTGGTACATTTTCCATATGCTAATTTCTCTATTCATACATCGCCTATGTAACCAGGGAAATTTTCATGCGCTAATTGTATCTTCGGTCCATATTTCAAACTTTTTCAATTTTCTCCCCTTTTCTTGCCAGGAATCTCAGTGAACTGATTGACAGGTTTGTGGCGGATTTCAAAGCCCAGGGTCCTCCGAAGCCAAACACCGATGAAGGGGGTGCTGTGCTCCCTAGCTGTGCTGATCTGTTTGTCTACTACAAGAAATGCATGGTGCAGTGCTCCCAACTCAGCACTGGAGAGCCAATGATTGCTCTAACAACCATATTCCAGAAATACCTGCGAGAATACGCGTGGAAAATCCTCTCCGGAAACCTGCCTAAGTGAGTATGAAATGACCTTTAAATAGCCAGGCAGAGGATTTCCTCTGTAATCAACAGCAAATGATTACTTGATTTCAAATCTGCAGTAATAACATCCCAAATCAGTGTAATCCCCTTCAATTAGCTGCGTTCCTAAATGAGAAGCCCCACATGTGGCTTACATAGCTCCATTGTCCAGGGCAAGCTAAGTCCAGTTAAATAAAGAATACTTGGAACTTGAGAGCTGAAAGGTGTCATTAGAATGAGGGGTTCAGATAAAACCAAGTGGGCCATTTTATAGCTCTTAACCCCTAAACGAGATTATGCTTCAACTTAAAGTTCACTCACTTACATTTTGTTTTCTTTCATGAAGTTATTTTTATTTGTACGATGTACTGAGAAGATTGTTGAAGTTTAGGTCTATTTTGTGCAGAGGGGACACCACAGGGCAGATTTTCCTCTTACTGCAGTTGGCATAAATTTTTGCCTAGGCACAGCATGGGGAGACTCAGTAAATCGGATGCAAACAGAAAGAACAACTGGTCCTAATTGGAATGGACTGCAATAATTTTCACCATATATGGTATTATACAGATTCAGATCACCAGGTTGTGTGCAGATTTTTGGCAAGCTTTCTATTCAACACTGTTCTTGGAAACCAGAAGTTTTATTGAACCTGAAAGTCCTAATAATGGTGAATAGGCACATTTATTTTGAAGTTATGCACTATTTTCCTATATGGTAAATGGAAAATCCTTCCTCCACCTTTGTACTCAGTGAAATTGGAATATGATTGGACATCAATGTTTAAAATGTGATAGATTCAGTGGGTGCCATGCAGTGATGGGATAGTGACAATATCCCACGTGGTGAGCTTTGAAGCTGAACTGTGATTACTTTTGGAGAGTACTGTTTCAAGGCCAGGGCACTTCTCCCCGTATGGAGGGAGCAAACACTAAGGATCAGTTGGTCCAGGCAACAAATCAAGCATGTCTAGTAACTAGTTGAGTGACAGCATGGGGAAAATGGCAGGTGGGGGTAAGTTTTCATCTTGTTTTCTCTACAAAGGAAGGCTTGTGCTGAAAGGAAGCTACAGGAGAAGAGAAGGGGAAGAAAATATATAGAACATTTAGATTGAAAGACATGAATTGACAAGAGTTATTACACACCTGTGATTTCACAGGTGGATTATTGAGGCCTTTCTAACTTACGGCATGTATAAATAAAAAGCTGAAATTCTCACACCCGGTGTCTCAGTTTGCAATAATGACTGCAGTTAAGACTTTGCAGCAGCCACGTTGATAACTGCATAATTTGAGGAGAACTACCTCAAATGGACCACACAGTGAAAATGTGGACACCAAGAATGGCCTCTTGGATCAACCACTGTGTCTGAATATCTTGGTGGTGAGATGCATCAACAAACGTAACCTTGTTGAGGGGGAGCATGCTGAATCTGTACCAGGCCTGTTACATTTCTGTCCTCTGAAACATTTGAGGGGTAATATTATAACACTGTTCTGCTGGCTGCATGCATGTTAATGGCAAACATGGGTAAGAGTGTTTGGGGTTAGAACATCTCAAATCAGTGCTTACTGCTATGAGGCCTGAATCAGCAGAATGCCTCACAAAATTACTGGGCAACATGTGTTTTGGTTGGCCGGTGGGTGGGGGTGCGGAGGGATTTGCAAATATATAAACAGCAAAAACAGCCTTGAGGATCCTAATTCAGTCATCTCTTCAATAAACATGAATTTTCTGATGGAAATCTATTTTAATTGCTGCTGAAGGCCCTCATACCATGGGAGAAAAATGGCTTAGGTGCAATAACACCTTAGCATTATATAGCACCTTAAAACAAAAGGGAAACCCGAGGAGCTTTATGAGGAAAATTGGACACTGAGCAGATGGTGGGGTAAGAGTTAGGGGTGGCAATCAAAGCTGTGGTCAAAGGGTTGGGTTCTGAGGGTTCCTTTGACACTGGGGAGAGATGTGACATGATGTAGGGCATTAGCAAGCCAATTCCAGAGTACAGAGCCATGATGATTGAAGGTTCTGTCATTCAGAAGCAGAGGACTGTGTATCTCAGGTCTGAATTTGAAATACAAAGGTGTAAGCTGAAACACAGGTCTAGATGAGCTTGCAGAATTCGGGTGAACACTGTGGAATGTTTTGTAAACCAGGGTGAGAGTTTCAAAGTCAAAGCTTTGGGGCACAAGGAGGCTGGTGAGAATGCAGGTGACAAGTGAGTGGGACTTACTCCTGGATAAAATTTAGGTGGCAGGAATTTGGATGAAATAAAAACAGAAAATGCTCAAAAGCTCAGCAGATTTGACAACATCTGGAGAGAGAAATAATCTTTCAGGTTGATCATCTTTGATCAGTTTTGGGTGAGTTGGACTCTGAAGGCTGAAACGAGAAACTTTGGAGAAGCCTGGCATGGGGGTGGTGAAGATTGGGGGAGGGTTTCAGATCGAAGAGAATGGAAGTAGAAATGTAGTTGGGAATTTATAACATCTCTTTTGTTTTGCTACTTTGTTTCCTTGTCATTTAGCATTTTCTTTCTCTTCAGAACTACAAGCAGCAGTGGTGGCCTGACCATTTCCAGCCTACTAAAGGAGAAAGAAGGATCCGAGGTAGCAAAGTTCACAGTGGAGGAGCTCTGCCTCATTTGTAGCATTCTCAGCACAGCGGAGTACTGCTTAGCAACAACACAACAGGTGAGCATCCTCTTCTGTACCAGAGGATTGGAGGCAGGTGTGGTGTTAGCAGAAAATGGATAAGCTACTTTGCTTGCAGAATGACTCCCACAGAGCTGCCTGTAATTTTAAGTGCAAAACAAAAAGCTTGCTGTAGTTGAAGAATATTTTGGTAAATGGATTCTCTCACTGAAGGAGTATTTTGTGACAGAATTTGTGAAATGGCAGATGGAATTGTATGAAGTAGTGCTGCTGGCACAGAGCTTCATGTGACAGGATTACATTTTGAAGCTTTGCGTGTGACCATCATGATTAACCTTAATGGCAGAAACTACATTCTTCTCTTGTTAATTCAAAGTTACATAACTATAATACCAGATAATATATAACATTTTTTCAGTGTGAGAAAATAACTTTAACAAAATTAGACTGCTGTGTTGAACATGCTGACCTTTAATGTGCAGTCCCAAACAAGCAGGGAGTACTTATCCTGAAATCTACCCAAGGGGTTTCTCTATAGCGATTCCGTACACAAAGGTCTGAAGCAGTAACTGTTCCCAGTGTAAGAAGCTACAAACAAATAGTTTAGTTATGCCTGCTAGAACAAAAGCTCATTAATAATGTTAGTGAGTGGCTTTGCATATTATGTTTGTACCAGTTCTTGGTGCATGACTGGTTCTGAGTGATAGTCAAATGATTCTATTTTGTACAGATGTATGTGATAACTTTGAGATGATTTGATTTGACTTGGGCGTAGCTAGAATACATCTAATATATTTTGGGAGAACAGTTGCATATGGCCTGTGGCTTGGCCCTGTTGCCATGCTCAAACATTAAGAAGGGCTGTTGCCTCAAGGCGTACACTTGGGTACTTGGACATCATTGTACACTTAAAATGTTGCAGTTAATGGAAAGTACACAGAAGGAAAGCATCGAGTAGAATAGTATGTGTGCGTGAGAGAAAAGTGAGCCATCACCAATTCTAATTTACCAGTCATGTATTGAACCAAAGGGAGTATCATCTACCAGTCAACTGGCATGCCCAGCATTAGAAGTATTTACAATTTGATTTCAAACCAGTAGTTCATTTAGGTACTTCTAGTTTTATAAAGCTGCAATGCATTGTTGTAGACTGTCAGCAGGTGGTGTGAGAGGGAAAGAGACAGCAGAGGAGAATAAATTACAGTCTGAGGACTTTAATTGACTTCGGTGGTTTAAACTTTAGCCATGCCTCCAATCTACATGTATTAGATAAGTCTGAACCATAATCCTCCAGCTGCATTTGTGCTTTTTTAAAAAAACCCTTATCCTCTATGAATTTGGTGCTCATCAAAGTAAAGGATGTTGTTGCTCGGAACACTTTCCATTTCAGACACCCAATGCCCAGCATCAGCAGTCCCAGGTCCAGTGCAGAACAATTCAATGAAAGATAAAACTCACTCTACCCCAACAGTGTATCTTACAGCATTGTCAGAGGGGTACCCCAACATTTGCATGCCAGGCATCCTGTAGCTTCTCTGAGTGAAACTGGCATTTAGTCTAGAACTGTAGCCATTGTTTTATTCTGCTGTGTGTTAATTATCGCACATCTCAGCTGTAAAGGCATTGACTGCTTTTTAGGGTCAGGTAGTGTAGATAATTTCCTGGTGCTTTGCTCGAGGGGCCATTTATAATGGTAATGCTGGCAATCCATTTTAATTGTGAGGGAGGATCGCAATCAAATCAGCTCCTATGTTCAGCTGATTTTACACATGGAGCTGCATTTAACGTTCCCCTGCCTGAGGGTTTAAAGGTGGCAGGGGGATGGGTGGGGCAATGGTACACCCCTCTCTCTCACACACATACTATTCTACTCAGTGCTTTCCTTCTGTGTACTTTGCATTAACTGCAACATTTTATGTGTACAATGGTGTCCAAGTTCCCAAGTGTCCTGTGCTCAGCTGATTTTACACATGGGACTGCATTTAACGTTCCCCGGCCTGAGGGTTTAAATGTGGGGTTGGGGGGACAAGTAATATCCAGTGGGTACCATGTTCGCTGTCTATCTGTCCTGCCCTTTCCACAATTTTACCAGCAGTGGGGTAGGAGATGGGGACAGGGGGCACATGTGGCGACCTAAACATCTGTGGGCCAGTTGAGGCCTTTAAGTGGCCAAGCAACACCCACCTGGGATTTAACCAGCATCTGGAGAGGCTCACGCTGTGTCCAGTCTGGCAGCTTTCAATGCGTGGGCTTTCAATGCCTGGTGGCGGACAGGGGACCCCTGGGCCCATCGGAGGGCCACCCCCAAGGTGTACCCCACCCACCAGATTACCCTTCCCGCCTTGCCTTTCTATCCTGGCACCCTGCCAGCCTGGCCTTGGTGGGACTCCCAGACTTGCCTCTGGTCCTGGCTCCAGTACAGGCCTTGCTGCAATACCAGCAGTGGTCACAGCTCACGGTGGCACTGCTGGTACAGGGGAGCTGATGGCCTCTGGTCCATAGCTCTCTGAGGCAGGAGTCCTATTGCCGACAGACAGAAGTCCTGCCTCAAGCCAATTAATGGTCAATCAGGACAGTTGGCCTGGCGGGGGCAGGCACCCCCATCCCCAGCCAGGGCGCCAGGGCAGCGACCAAAGACCCCCGATAATCCAGTCCGTGAGCTTTGATGGATCGTAATCGGGAATTCCAGTTGACTTTCCACAGGGGAGATTGAAGGAAATTGCAGCATTCCCTGCAGCTAACACAGTTTAATATATCTCTTTGAGCTCTGTTAATTGAACTGGGATTGGGAACCTTTCTGATCTATGTGACTCAGGTACTCATTGCTAAACTAGCTCAGTCATCACAGGAGACTCTGGGACTGCTTTTCTGCCATTGGTTGTACCACTAGGAGCTGGATAGAGACCGGCAAAATGCTTCCAGCTTTACAGTAGTCTGTGGCCTAGGTATTTCATGTAATAATCCAGATTTTATAAATGCTCCTGTAGTTTTATGGTTGCGTTGTGGTGTATGTCATCAGCAAACATTAAAACATATGAAAATGTGATCGAGGCCTCCATGTTTTCTAGTGTTCCATGTCACTCCCACAAGGTTCATTCTCTCACTTTTCTAACTGTGAAGTTGAGCATCTCACCTTATTTAAAAACTGTTACAATTTCTCTTCCTTAGCCAATGGACGATATAATTCCTGTTAATTAATTTATAGGATGATGCTGGTGCCAGATCTCACGAAAAGTACCCACCTTATGTAGAGATTATTCAGGCTAGAGCTTTCACAGATGTTTTAATGCCATCAGTCAGTCTTTTTCATTTGATAGTGTCGTCTACTCTTAGTTCAAACTTGCTGAAATGAAATGATTTGATAACTTATTTGAAAGCAAAAATTGGTTTTGAATTATCAGGAATAGACTGCATTTTCTTTCCCTTGTGTTGCTGGGAAACCTTTCCTGAACCCACTGCACCCTACAGTTTTTGTCCCTGTTGAGTTGGCAGTCTTGATTTCCAATGAATTTTGAAGTTGTCACTGAGGACTGGCTGTCTTCGAGCAGTGAAAACAAACACTGCTTCAGCTTTGTATGCTTTTTCAGCTCCTTGATTCCTGGCAAGGGAGGAGTATGGTATGTGTACACATGCACACACAAATCAAGGGCCTCAGTCTCAAAATAAACCCATTTTCAATGCATTACCATGAATCCTACACAAAAGGGAAATTGCAAGCAATTATGACAGGCTGTGTGATTTTTGAGCTTGCATCCGCTGTTTGTTTTGATTTACCATGTTCATTAAACTGTGGCAAGATATTGGTTGTGCTCTTGGCAGCTCTGATTTCCCGCTGGATAACGAGTTTTATGTATGTCCCTTAAGCAGCCTCCTCATCATCAATACTAGCTTTAAAATTGCGCCATCAAAAATAATTATGATCAATTTTACCATTTTTGGGCAGGAATTCAGCTATTTTTATTATAAAATAAAAATGATACATTAAAGAGGGCGTCTCAAATATATTATGCACTGTAAAATAAGCCAGACTATCTGACTACAACATAACCTACTCCAGACAGACAGAGAGAGAGAGCGCGCCTGCTTGCTCGATTTCTCTCTCCCATCTCTCTCACACACGCGCGCTCTCTTTCCTTCCCTCCCTCCCTCCTTCCCTCCCTCCCTCCCTCCCTCCCTCCTTCCCTCCCTCCTTCCCTCCCTCGCTCTCTCTCTCTCTCTCCCTCTCTCTCTCTCTCTCTCTCTCTCTCTCTCATGTGTGCGTGTGAGTGCTCACTCGTTCTCCCTCTCGCTCGCTCGCCCTCCCTCCCCTCGCTCATGCAGGTGGAGAGAGGGCGAGTGCGTGCGCGGGGGGAAGGAGGGATGGCGTGAGGGTGCACGGGAAGGAGGGAGAGAGTGAGAGCGCCCGTCTGGCTCACTCCTATGCTGAGGATTTTCACTCGCCCTCATCCCCATGCACCAACAGATATTCACACAGTGGGTAAGTGAGTGAGCACCCTGAGACTCACCCAGTGTGTGAATGGGTGTGAATATCTGTTGGTGTGTGAGGATGAGGGCGAGTGAGAATCCTGAGCATGGGAGTGAGCCGGATACCCACACATGCACCTTCTCACAATCTTAAAAGTCATCTTCATGAATTACTCTTTTTAAAAATATTATGAGTTTATTACTTTGACATTGCTTTAATTTTGCTTAGCAGGTTGTTTCTTTTCATACTCAACTTTTTTTTGAAGTTCATGTATCTTTCTGAAATTTGCTCATGGGTCCCTTGAATGCAAAAAAAATGGAAATGTGGCCTCCCTACGCAAAAATATTGGACAGGACTGGCTTAATGTCTCCTCTTTAGAATGGCACTACTGAAAATGCAGCCTTTCCTCAGTAACACACTGTCGTGCCAACCTACCTTACATCAATATTTGGCTTTTAAATCAAATATCCCAAGTGTGTACAGCTCTGTCCCACAAAAACCGGTAGATGCCTAGCTCAATCAATAATTTTAAATCTGAGCTTGATCAATTTTTTTGCTCGCCAGTGGTATAATAGGACACACAGCCAAGGCAAGTGGACTGAGTTAAGGCAGAGATCAGCCATCATCTCATTTATTGGCAGTGAACAGGCTCGAGGGGCCGAATGGTCTACTTTTGTTCCTATGTTCCAAAGCACTAAATTGACTGGTGAATGGTTAAAAATTATTGTAACTGTAGAAGGTTTTTTTTCTGTAATAATCATGTTTAAACAAATAAAAGTACTTTCTCAAGATTTCAAATCACGATTTGGTGATTGGGTTAATCTGCCATATGGATTTTTCAGGCATTTCAGGAAATAGCCCATCTTATGTTATAAGATATAATCTTGATAATTTAGTCAGTATGTCCTGTTCCAACTTAATGCCTGTGCTCTGTTAAAGCATTACAAGCTACATCTTAATTCAGCCGTAAATTGTTATACATAAGTAGAAATTTTGCTCTGTGTGGGA
Source organism: Carcharodon carcharias (assembly GCF_017639515.1). Lineage (NCBI taxonomy): Eukaryota > Metazoa > Chordata > Chondrichthyes > Lamniformes > Lamnidae > Carcharodon > Carcharodon carcharias. Next base: position 156,922,022 of record NC_054476.1, on the reverse strand, counting down.
GTACAATTGTTTAATAAATCTGTTCCACAAATGGAGAATAATCGAGTGCAGTCCACAATACACATATCAACTATCTGCAGTGAAAAGAATCCTTTCACATGATAATAACCAGCTTCGTCATAACAGCAAAGCAACTTAACTACATGCAGTGTTTAACTGTTGCAGTGTACTTTAACAGATTTTGTTTTGTAAATATGTATCCATTTAAAATAGATTTGTTTCAAATACAACCATGTGGATTTTGTTTCACTACACCATACATTAGATTGGTAGCTGCATTGGAGGTTGGGACACATATGTAAATTTTCTTTGTCCCACTCAAGCTTTGAATGCATACATTGACTTGTCTTTTGCAGCTGAGCAGTCTATCTAACCTTTCATAAAGATATGGATAGGATGGAGGATTCAGTGAAAGGATAGCAAGAAAATGTTAAATCACAGATTTTGAGCTTCATCTAGTTATCATTGAATTGCACAGAAGCAAATGCAACTGTAGCTACTGTAAATCTTCAATGCGTCGACTTAGCCATTTACTGTATAATTTGTTTGGCAGATGTAGCAGTGTTTACTGCCTTCCAAGATCAGGGTAGATTATGTGAGGACATGTGATATGAATGGTAGCTGAAACACACGGTCTGTCTTCAGTTCCTGGGCACGCTACAAATTATGTAGATATTGAGCAGGTAAAGACATAAGGAATCGAGGGCTCAGTGATGGGAGTCTCTTAGATACTGAAGAGAGAGAATAAAATATGTAGAATAGAAACAAAAAAACTTGCAGTGATGTTGTTGCTTGTAACTTGGAGGCTTTGTTTTCCATTATGTGTTCTCTAAGTTAAGTTGTTGCCTGTATGTTATTGACATTCCTAATTTCTCCAAAAGCTTGAAGAGAAACTCAAAGAGAAGGTGGATGTAAGTCTAGTGGAAAGGATTAATCTGATGTCAGAAATGGACACCTTCAGCACGTGAGTACAAGCAATGATTGACTAATTTATTATTTCCACTTCACCAATTTAAAAATAAATACTTCACAATTGCATAAGTACCCTGATGATAAGTTGCTAGCTGATCACAGAATCATAGAAATTTAAGGTAGAGAAGGAGGCTATCATGTCTCTGCCAGTCGAGAAAGCTATCCAGCCTAATCCCGCTTTGCACCTCCTAAGACTCTAGCGCTGTAGTTATGACAGTTCAAAATGCATGTCCAAGTGTTTTTTTTAAATGTAATGAAGGTTTCTAGTTCTAGAACCCTTTCAGGCATTGAGCTCCAGACTCTACCACCCATTGGTGAAAAAAAAGCTTATCTTCAACTCTCTAAGCTTCTACAAGTAGATAAAAATGAAATGAGTAGCTAAAGTGAGCATTGGTTCCTTAGCGGGTAAGACTGTGGAATTAATAATGGGAAACAAGAAAATGGCAGAGACTTTGAACAAGTATTTTGTATCTGTTTTCATAGCAGAGGACAGAAAATGCATCCCAAGAATAGTAGAAAAGCAGAGGGCAAAAGGGAGGGAGGAACTTAAAACAACCATGATCACTAGAGAAACAGTCCTAGGAAAACTAATGAGATTAAAGGTTGACAAGTCCCCTGGACCTGATGGCCTGCAATCTAGGGTCATAAACGAAGTGGCTGCAGAGAAAGTGGATGCCATTGGTTGTAATCTTCCAAAATTCCCTAGATTCTTGAAAGGTCCCAGCTGATTGGAAAGCTGAAAATGTAACACCTCTGTTCAGGAAAGGAGGGAGACAGAAAGCAGGAATCTATAGGTCTAATATCTATCATTGGGAAAATGCTGGAATCCATTATTAAGGAGGTAGTATCAGGGCTTTTAGAAAATCATATTGCAATCAGGCAGATTCAGCATAGCTTTGAGACAGGGAAATCATGTTTGACAAATTTATTAAAGTTCTTTGAGTATATAACAAGCCAAATGGATAAAGGGATACCAATAGATGTCATGTATTTGGATTTCCAAAAGACATTTAGTTAGGTGCCACGTAAGAGGTTACTGCATAAGATAAGAGCTCATTGTGTTGGTAACATATTAGCCTGGATATAGGATTGGCTAACTAACGGGAAGAGAGTCAAGGTAAATGGGCCGTCTTTGGATTGGCAAACTGTATCTAGTAGATTTGCTTCAGGGATCAGTGGGATCAGGGCCTCAACTATTTAAGATCTATATGAATGACTTGGATGAAGGGACCAACTGCATTGTAGCCAAATTTGATGAGGAAACAAAGACAGGGCAGAGAAGTGCAAGTTCTGAGGAGGATACTGAGGGCGTTAGTGAGAAGTGACTGAAGCATTCTGGGAGAAGTCACTGTAGACACCGCGACTCGGGATCAAGGAGAAAGGACTCTTGCACTCAACAAGAGGAAGAGCATCGAACAGAGGGCGGTAGTGAGAAGTGACGGAAGCATTCTGGGAGAAGTCACCGCAGACACCGCAACCCAGAAGGGGATTGAGGAGGACCCACTGTCAACAAACGGACTAGCCCCAAACATTGTATTGCTGTAATGTTTCCATCCCTAACTCCCTCCTGAAACCAATAAAAAAGGGAGAGGCAGTACCTTCAGGAATGCACCAGACCTGTGAGGGACACTCTTCTAAAAGTGGATTTTATAAAAAAAAAGCATCTGATTAATGAGTAAATCCTGGTGAGTATTTTTCAATCTATTAAAGTTATTCGTTGCTTAATACTGAGGTAGGAGCTAAAAAAAAAGTATAGAGTAGTACTGTACAAGTATAATTAGTCAAGAAACAAGGTTCCTAGCTGACATAAATAAGGCCCCGAGCTAGCGTATTTCTTAAGGGAGTAACTAGCTTAATCGAGAGGGATGTCATGACAGGAGATCTCAGACCCGTGGTATGCTCCTCCTGCAGGATGTGGAAATGAGGGACGCTTCCAGCGCCCCTGTTGACCATGTGGGCGGAAGGTATATTCAAATGCAGCTTCTAGCTAACTGGATTTCGGCGCTGGAGCTGGAGCTGCGGGTGGACTCATTGTGGAGCATCCATGATGCTGAGCAAGTCATGGATAGCACGTTTAGCAAGGTGGTCACACCGCAGGTGAAGATTACACAGGCTGAAAGGGAATGGGTGACCATCGGGAACAGTAAAAGACTCAGGAAGCTAGTGCGGGAGTCCCCTGTGATCGTCCCCCCTTTCTAACAGATATACCGCTTAGGATACTGTTGGGGGGGATGGCCTCTCAGAGCAACAGCCAAGTTCATGGCACCGTGAGTGGCTCTGCTGCTCAGATGGTTGGGAGGAAAACAAGTGGCAGGGCTATTGTGATAGGGGTTCAATAGTTAGGGGCACAGACTGACGCTTCTGTGGCCACAAACATGAATCAAGGATGGTATGTTGTCTCCCTGGTGCCAGGGTCCGGGATGTCACGGAGCGGCTGCAGGACGTTCTGGGGAGGGAAGGTAAACAGCCAGTGGTCGTGGTACACATTGGTACCAACGACATAGGTAAACTAAGGGATGAGGACCTGCAAGCTCAGTACAGGGAGTTAGGAGATATATTAAATTGCATACTCAAATGTAGTATTATGCAGGATTACTCCCAGTTCCACGTGCTAGCAAGAGCAGGAATAAGAGGATAGACCAAATGAACACCTGGCTGGAGAGATGGTGTAGCCGAGAGGAATTCAGATTCTTGAGGCACTGGGACCGGTTCTGGGGAAGGTGGGACCTGTACAAACCGGACGGGCTGCACCAAGGCAGAGCTGGGACCAGTGTTCTTGCAGAGGCTTTCGCTAGTTCTGCTGGGGAGTATTTAAACTAGTGTGGCAGGGGGATGGGACCCCAGGAGTAGGATGATAAGTCAAATTTAGATCAGAAAAATGGAGGTAGAACATTAGCTAGGGACGTTGTGATAGACATGGAGTTACAGGAGAAGCAAAGTTTAAAAAGAGTCCAGCAAGGGAAATTTACGGGGTTAAACTGTTTATACTTCAATGCAAGGAGTGTTACAAACAAGGTCGATGAGTTAAGGGCACAGGTAGACACATGGCAGCAGGATGTCATTGCTATAATGGAGACCTGGCTAAAGGAGGGACAAAACTGGCAGCTTAATATCCCTAAACAAAAACAGAATTACCTGGAAATATCCCTGGTTATAGAGTCTTCAGACACGATAGAGTAGGAGATAAAAAGGAGGGGGAGTAGCACTAATGGTTAAAGAATCAATTCCAGTTGTGAGAAGGGATGATATACTAAATGGGTCAACAAATTAGGCTTTATGGACTGAGCTTAGAAATAAAAAGGGGCAGTCACACTACTGGGAATATACTACAGACCTCCAAATAGTGAAAGGGAAATAGAAGAACAAATATGTGGGCAAATTTCTGCTTGTAAGAACAAGAAGGCAATAATAGTAGGAGACTTCAGCTATCCTAATATCAACTGGGATTCATACAATATAAGGCGCACTGAGGGAGAAAAATTCATGCAGTGTGTCCAGGAAATTTTTTTCAACCAATTAATGACAAACCCAATGAGAGGAGATGCAATTCTAGACCTAGTCTTGGGGATCAAAGAAGGGCAAGTGGGTGAAGTGACAGTTGGCGACCATATCAGGGACAGTGATCACAATTCAATTAGATTTAGCATTACCATGGAAAAGGACAGAGATAAGGCAGGAGTAAAAGTCTTGAACTGGGGGAAGGCAAATTTTGCAGAACTGAGGAGGGACTCGGCTGAGGTGGACTGGACAGCACTGCTGGAGGATAAAGCAGTGGAAAACCAGTGGGAAGCACTAAAAAGCGAGATCCTAATTGTACAAAGTAGACACGTCCCCTACAAAAAATAAGAGTGGTACTGCCAAATCTAGACCCCCCTGGTTGTCTAGAGAAATACAGGGGAAGATCAAACAGAAAAAGAAAGCGTATGATAGGCACAAAGAACTAAGCACTGCAGATAGCCTAGACGATTATAGGAAGTGCAGGGACAAAGTAAAAAAGGAAATAAGGAAATCAAAGAGAGGGCATGATAAAAGATTAGCAAGTAAAGTTAAAGATAACCCAAAGATGTCTTACCAATACATTAATGCTAAAAGGTTAGTTAAGGAAAAAGTGGGACCTATCAGAGATGAAGATGGAAACTTGTGTGTAGATACAGAGGCTGTGGGAAGGGTTTTGAATGAATATTTTGTCTCCGTGTTTACAAAGGAAAGGGAGGATGTAGAAATGGTAGTCCAGGAGGAACACTGCGAAATATTGGACGGGATAGTCATAAAGAGAGAGGAAGTACTCAAAGGGCTGAAATCCTTGAAAGTGGATAAGTCACCAGGGCCAGATGTATTGTTTCCGAGACTGCTGAAGGAAGTCAGGGAGGAGATAGCAGATGCCCCGAGGATGATTTTCCAATCTTCACTAGATACAGGGGAGGTACCGGAGGACTGGAGAAATGCAAACGTAGTTCCGTTGTTTAAAAAGGGATCAAAGGAAATGCCAAACAATTATAGGCCAGTTAGTCTTACATCGGTGGTGAGCAAATTAGTAGAATCAATCCTGAGAGATAGGATTAACTGTCATGTGGGAAGGCATGGACTAGTCAGGGATGGTCAGCATGGATTTGTTAAAGGAAGGTCTTGCCTCACAAATTCGATTGAATTCTTTGAGGAAGTGACAAGAAGGGTTGATGAAGTTAGTGCAGTGGATGTTGTGTACATGGATTTTAGCAAGGCATTTGTCAAGGTCCCACATGGCAGATTGGTCAGGAAAGTAAAAGCCCATGGGATTCAGGGTAATGTGACAAACTGGATAAAAGGTTGGCTTTGTAACAGGAAACAAAGGGTAATGGTTAATGAATGCCCTTGCGAATGGAAAGTTATCTCAAGTGGTGTTCCACAGGGCTCGGTGTTGGGACCCTTGCTGTTTGTGTTATATATTAATGATTTGGACGTGAACATCCCCCACGATTGGGAAATTTGCAGATGACACAAAGATTGGCCGAGTAGTGGATAGTGTAGAGGATAGCCATAATCTCCAAAATGATATGGATGGGTTGGTGGAGTGGGTGGTAAAGTGGCAGATGGATTTTAACATAGAGAAGTGTGAGGTCATACATTTAGGGAGGTCAAACAGTTACAGGGATTACACAATAAATGGGAATATACTAAGAGGGGTAGATGAAGTGAGAGATCTTGGCATACAAGTACACAGGCCCCAGAAGGCAGCAGTTCAAGTAGACAAGGTTGTAAAGAAGGCATATGGAATGCCCTCTTTCATTGGCAGAGGTATAGAATATAAAAGTAAGGATACAATGTTGGAATTGTATAAAACACTGGTGAGGCCACAACTGGAGTGTGCAGTTGTGTGCAGTTCTGGTCACCACATTACAGGAAGGATGTAACTTTTCTATGGTTTCTATGGATACAAAGTCTGCAAAGGGACACAGGTTAAATGGGCATTTAGCAGATGGAATATAATGTGGGAAAATGTGAGGTTGTCTACTTTGGCAGGAAGAATAGAAAAGCAGAATATTATTTAAATGAAAAGAGACGACACAATTCTGCACTACAAAGGGATCTGGGTGTTCTTGTACATGAATCACAAAAAATTAGTATGCAGGTACAGCAATTAATTAGGAAAGCAAATGGAATGCTGGCCTTTATTGCAAAGGAGATGGATTATAAAAGCAGGGAAGATTTGCTACTACTGTACAGGACATTGGTGAGACTACACCTAGAGAATTATGTACTGTTTTGGTCTCCTTACTTAAGGAAGGATATGTTTGCATTGGAAGCAGTTCAGAGAAGGTTCACTAGGTTGATTCCTGGGATGAAAGGGTTGTCTTATGAGTAAAGGTTGAGCAGGTTGGGCCTATACTCATTGGAATTTAGAAGAATGAGTTGAAACAGAAAATTCTGAGGGGGCTTGACAGGGTAGATGTTGAGAGGATGTTTCCCCTCATGAGGAAATCTAGAACTAGGGAACACGGTTTAAAAATAAGGGATCTCCTGTTCAAGAGATAGACAAGGAGGAATCCCTTCTGAGAATCGTTAGTCTTTGAAATTCTCTTCTACATAGTGCAGTGGAGGCTGTGTCATTGAATATATTCAAGGATGAGTTAGGCAGATTTTTGATCAATGTGACAGTCAAGGGTAATAGGGGGCAGGCAGGAAATTGGAGCTAAGGCCACAATCAGATCATCCATGATCTTATGGAATTGCGGAGCAGGCTCGATGGGCTGAATTGCCTACTCCTGCTCCCATTTCTTGTGATCCTATAACAACTCCCCTCTTATCCTTCTAACGATTACTTAAAATTGATACCTTCTGGTTATCGATCTCTTTACAAGAGAAATAGGTCTATCCACTTAATCTAGACTGCTTTATAATTTTGTGTGTCAATTAAATCTCGCCTCAGCCTCCTCTGTTTCAAAACCAGCTTATCCACTCTTACCTCATAGCAATATTTTCCAATTTATTAACATCCTCATAAATCTCCTCTGCACCCCTTGTAATGCGATCACATCCTTCCTGTAATATGACCAGAACTGTATACAGTACTCTAGCTGTGGCCTAACTACTGTTTAATACAGTTCTTGCTGCTTCTCTTATAATCTATGCTTTGGCTGATCCCATATGCCTTCTTAACCAGCTGACCTACCTTCAGGGACCTGTGGACATATGCTTCAAGGTCCTTGTGCGCCAGTACAGCTGTCAGTATTCCACCATCCTTTGTGTATTCTTTTCCCTTATTTGCAACACCACCCCCTCCCCCCAAAATGCATCATCTCACAATTCTGGATTTGCCCACCTGACTGTTTTCCTGCAGTCTACAGCTTACTTCCTCCCAATGAACCCCACAGCCATAAGGCTTTGCTTCGCTGAGCTGTTCATCTTAAAGAAGTGCCACCTTTTCTGTAAAATTGTAAGGCTTGTTTATTGTTTATGATGCACTTGATATTGTGATTCAGTTCACATTAACAAATATTACTGCATAATGAAGTGCCATTGTGTCACTTAGTGATGTCATCACATCAGAAATGGATCTGGGACTGTTTTGGCTCTTCCTTTTCCCTGGTGGAAAGATGGAGGCCCCTCTAAAGAAAACAACTCATTTTTCAGTAGGCTTTTCTTCTGGTTGCCCTTCTGGAGCGATCTAATTCTTTGTGATGAAGCCATAGCCTATTTCAGTCAGGATGGAGAGTCCATGGATTACAATAAGATGGTGCAAAGCCACAAGTATTTCCTGCGCAGTTCTATCAGTTGGTCTGTTGTGAATGTCCATGTGCCAAGATATTTCAATCATTTGGAGTTTATGAGGTATAGTTAATTTTGCTCACTGCTGCTCTTTGGGGAGTAAATCATATGGCGCCGATCTAATGGAGCCTTCAGCTTTGCCAAATAGTTTTGGTCACAAATGTCTTCTTTTAACACAGGGCTGGTACACAGTTGTTATATTTAAAGACACAAAAATATTATGCTTGATTTGATTAGCCAAGAATGGACTACACATAATTACATATACAGACAAAATACAGTAGCGTGCATAGAATCCTGCAATGCAAATGACTGATTTAGAACTAGCTTAAGCTGCTCCAGCCTTAAAATAAATCTCTATCTAGTTGTTTATCAAGTTTCGCTAATAAGTTACTCCATAAATTTAGTGCCTAGCTATAAATAATAAACAATTTAATTTTCATGCCTCCACAATGAATATATGGAACTTGTTTTAAGTGTTAGTAAAATCCTTGCCTGTCTAGACTAAGACGGGTTGTGGCTTTTAAGTGCCATCTTTGGTTCATGCTTCAATGCTGCCAGCCGAATGTAAATTGTTGCTGTACTCTTTCAATTATCAATCTAGGTACCATACATCATAGTGTATAAGTCAATCTGGGAAGCTTCAAAAAATCCTTCAAAAAACAGCTTAAAAAAACTTAAGTACTGAGTATAAAGTGTGAATTGCCAGTGTTGGTGTAGGTGGTCACCATTTATGTAAAAAAAAAACTAGTAATTCAAATTAAATCAACGTGTCATGTTTTATTTAATGAAATAATTCCATGAGGATAATTTGAACTTGAATCATTTTAAACGTTTCAAAAACCATCAAATTCATCATCCTCGGCATCTGATGCAAAGATTTAATCAGATTCACCTGGAGACACTTTGGCTATGGCATCATAGCATATGGCATCATAAGAATCCCACACTGGATCAGATGTGATACTTCCAGTTTTATAATTATCCCACTACAATAAACCATCTTCCTCTCCATCCATTTAATTATATATTCTGCATTTTGTGAACAATCTGATGACAATTCTTGCATTAATAGCTTCCCACAATTTCACGATGACACCACACAAAATATCAAGCAGGGAAGCGTACATATTTCCATTCTTTAAGGTTATTTCTCAGTCAACCCTCTACCTATTCCATTGAGCATGAACATGACCTTAAACTCCTGTGCATCTTCACAGGCCATAGCACCTGCTTGATCCCATGCACCAACTTCATAAGGCGAGTATAACCCTAAATATGTTGTTCTGAGCTGAAAAATCGAGGCCGACTCCCAATGTGATTATAGCCCTAAATATTTATTTATTGTGTGGAAAATGTAGCGTTGACTTTTGTGCCAAAGATAAGTCTAAACATGCATTTTGGAGGAAATGGAGTTGCCTTATACGCCTGTTCGACTTATGCATAGTGACCTATGGTATGTGGAGCAAATCAAAACCATATTTGTCTACTATGGAACTCAGTAAACATCCCTGGATACTATTGCAATGAGTCATACAGCACAGGAAAAGGCCACAGTCCATCGTGCCTGTGTTGGTTCTTTGAAAGAGCAAAATCTTCTCCCTGCCCTCCAAAAAAAATTCCAACATTTTGTCTTAAGTGTCCCCAGGAAAACAAAATGTAGACCCTCACTGGTGCACCTTGATTTAAGTATATTTATTTCTATCTTAATTTTACTAAATTGTCTCTTCCCATCAATCCTCCTGGAGCTATTTTACCTGATCATCTGTCTGCATTCACATGACCTTACCTGACTGGAGGATAAGTTGTTGTCTTCTGCATTTAACTCTGCACTTTTCCTCCAATAGGTGTCATTTTAGTGATAGCGGCCACAACTTTGTTATGGACAAAGAAATAGACAAGTTGCAAAAAATGTTTTGGATTGGGGGAGAGTGGATTTTAGTAAAATAAGGCAGGATCTGGCCAAGATAGACTGGGAACAGCTACTTGTGGGGAAATCGACAGAGGAGCAGTGGGGGATGTTCAAAAAGGAAATGGGGAGGGTACAGGCTCAACATGTTCCCTCTAGGGTGAAAGGAAGGAGTAACAAGCCCAGAGAACCATTGATGACCAGAGATATTCAGGTTACGATGAGAAGGAAAAGAGAGGCTTTTAGCAGGTACAAGAGAAGCAAATCAACGGAGGCATTAGTGGAGTACAGAAAATGCAGGGTGGAGCTTAAGAAAGCAATTAGGAGAGCAAAGAGGGGATATGAGAAAGCTCTAGCTGGTAAAAGTAGGGAAAATCCCAAGATATTCTATAAGTATATCAATGGGAAGAGGATAACCGGGGAAAGAGTAGGACCCATAAGATACCAAGGGGGCAATCAATGGGGTGGAGCCAGAGGACATCGCTAGAGTGTTGAATGAATACTTCACGAGTGTCTTCACCCAAGAGAATGAGGAAGAAGGTATCGAACTCGGGGAGAGAGACTGCGAGGTTCTTAAGCAAATTGATATAGGGAGTGACAGGTATTGAAGGTGCTGGCAAGCTTAAAAGTGGACAAATCTCCAGGTCCAATGGTTTGTGTCCCAGACTGTAGAGGGAGGCAAGGGAGGAGGTCACAGGGGCTCTGAGCCAAATTTTTAATTCCTCTCTGGCCATAGGGGAGGTGCCAGAGGACTGGAGAACAGCTAAAGTGGTTCCGCTATATAAGAAGGGTTGTAGAGGAAAGCCAGGGAACTACAGGCCAGTGAGTCTCACATCAGTGGTAGGGAAACTATTGGAGAAAATTCTGAAGGAGAGAATCTATCTCCACTTGGAGAGGCAAGGTTTGGTCAGGGATAGTCAGCATGGCTTTGTCAGAGGGAGGTCATGCCTAACCAATGTGATTGAATTTTTTGAGGAGGTGACCAGGTGTGTAGATGAGGGTAGCGCAGTTGATGTAGTTTATATGAATTTCAGCAAAGCCTTTGAAAAGGTCCCACATGGTAGACTTGTAAAGAAGGCAAATGCATATGGGATACAGGGTAATTTGATAAGGTGGATTCAAAATTGGCTTAGTTATAGGAGACAGAGGGTGATGACAGAAGGATTCTTTAGTGACTGGAAACCCGTGTCCAGGCATACCACAGGGATCTGTGTTCGGTCCCCTATTATTTGTCATTTATATAAACGACATAGATGACTATGTGGGGGTAGGATTAGTAAGTTTGCGGATGCCACAAAGATTGGCCGGGTGATTAATAGTGAGGTTGAGTGTCTTGGGCTACAAGAAAATAGACGGGATGGTCAAATGGGCAGATAAGTGGCAGATGGAATTTAACCATGAAAAGTGTGAGGTGATACACTTTGGAAGGAGTAATTTGACAAGAAAGTATTCAATGAATGGCATGGCACTAGGAAGTTCTGAGGAACAAAGGGACCTTGGCGTGTGTGTCCATAGATCTCCGAAGGCGGAGGGGCATGTTAGTGGGGTGTGAAAAAGGCATATGGGACACTTGCCTTTATCAATCTAGGCATAGATTACAAAAGCAGGGTGGTGATTTTGGAGTTGTATTGAACCTTGGTGAGGCCACAGCTGGAGTACTGTGTGCAGTTCTGGTCGCCACATTATAGAAAGGATATGATTGCACTGGAGGGGGTGCAGAGGAGATTCACCAGGATGTTACCTGGGATGAAACATTTAAGTTATGAAGAGAGGTTGGATAGACTTGGGTTGTTTTCTTTGGAGCAGAGAAGACTGAGGGGCGACCTAATCGAGGTGTACAAGATTATGAGGGGCATGGACAGTGTGGATAGAGAGCAGCTGTTTCCCTTAGTTGAAGGGTCAGTCACAAGGGGACATAAGTTCAAGGTGAGGGGCAGGAGATTTAGGGGGGATGTGAGAAAAACGTTTTTACCCAGAGGGTAGTGATGGTCTGGAATGCGCTGCCTGGGAGGGTGGTGGAGGCGGGTTTCCTCACATCCTTTTAAAAAGTACCTGGATGAGCACTTGGCACATCATAACATTCAAGGCTATGGGCCAAGCGCTGGTAAATGGGATTAGGTAGGTAGGTCAGGTGTCAGTGCAGACTCAATGGGCCGAAGGGCCTCTTCCCCACTGAGAGATTCTGTGATTCTGTGATTTGCTGATAGTGGCAGCAATATTGTTTCTGTCAGCAAAGGCAGTTTGTCATAGTCCACGCTTTAAAGCATTGGGAAACTCCACAGAAGATTTTGAATCTGTTTTGGAGTAATTTCGATTTTCTGAAGTATATTGTCCTCTAATTTGTTGGTGTTACATGGCGTAGTAAAATCATGTTTTCAAAGGATTTTCTGCTCACCTTGTAAGAATATCCTGTTGACACTGTAAGTTGTGTCCAGTTAATTAACACTGTGTTCAACCACCTTTTATTGCATTACACTGTGATAACTGCTCTGCGTGTGTATCTAATTTTATCAGTGATTCATCTATAAATTAATCCTGATTTGATTACCCATAAAATTTCTCCTACCTTTAAATTGAGCTAGTAAAGCAGTCCCAGCAGAACAGTTTTAATGCATTGCAGTACTGCTCCATTGGCCAAGCAGTAAGTAGCTTGGGAAGCTTCAGAATTGCACAACATTTCATCAAACTAGATTAGAGAATTAATTGCCACAAAATTGTGAATGAAGGGAATCCTGACATGGAACAAGGATTCATAATCTTCAAATTTAAGCTAGGCCAGTTAGGTGTGAAATCATAAAACATTTTTTCACGCCAAGGGTGCTGGAAATTTGGAACTCTTCCCCTCCACTCCCCCTCCCCCCCCCAAAAAAAAACCCCAAAAGTCTGAAGATACAAGGTCAATTGAAAGTTTCGAACTGAGCTTGATTTATTTTTGTTAGATAAGGGAATCAAGGGATGTGAAGAAGAGATGACTAAATGGAATTGAGGCACAGATTAGCCATGATATATTGAATGCCAGAACATGCCCAAGGAACTTCATTTAAAATATGTTTTTTCCCATTCTGTACTTAAAATGTGGTGCGAGGGCAAAAAGCCAGCAAGTTAGGAGATGAACAACTCTTTCTGTGCTGTTAAATGCTTCCCAAGAACACCTACCACACCTTTGTCTGAAACTGCCAAGATACCATAGACATTTTTGTTCCCAAATTCAAGATAGTCTGTAATGCTGCTGCCCTCACTCCCCCAGTGCCCTCATTCGCCCCCAATACTGCAGCTTCCCCATCTGCTGTCCAACCAACTGCACTGTCCAATACAATGAGCGCTATACAATGAGGCTAATTCCTCCGTCTCAATCTATGAGTGGGAACTGTGCTTCCATCGAGTCCAGCAGCTGCAAGTTGTAAAATGACATTTTGAAATACTGACACTTTGAAATTCTCAATCTGTAATATTTAGAAACCTGAAGCTGAAAAGTTTATCCTTAAAGCTGTATATAAATGCACAGCTAAATTATGCTTTTGGAACTTCAAAGAAAAATTATAATAATAAGCACACTATCCTTATTAATAATGATTGGTTTAATTTCTACAGAATATTCCATTTACAGGAGATCGGTTTATTTTATGTATTACTACATTGTGTTTAATGAGTCTCTCCCGTCTTGTGTTTTATGTTGCAGTGTGATTTCTAATAGTATCCAGTTGTTAGTTCAGGACTTGGATGCAGCCTGCGATCCTGCACTGACCGCCATGAGTAAAGTAGGTGCAAAATCTTGACACTGTGGTTCTCATCACAGATCTACTGGATGTTGTTAACATTGAAAAGCCAATGTGGGGTGATTCTTTGATCTGGTGCTTTGAGCACAGAGCTACACTAACAGTGAATGGACCTTGGACATTTGGTCTGAAATTTTCCTAGGTGCCTTCCTTTAGGGAGCGCCAAATCAAGGAATCAGCTCATTGTTTTCTTGTGGCAGTGTTAATGAGTTGTATTCCTATGACAGCACATGTTTCTCTAATAATCTTGGAAACTTGACCAAGTTGACAGCAACCTCTCCCCTCTGGGTAGGAGCTCATATAGACTGACTTTCCAAAAAGTGCAGCATTTTGTTTTCCAAAGGAGTTTTTTTTTTAAGTAAGATATTAAACAAGTCCTATCAACCTGCTCCGATAGTTCAGATGGACGGTGAAGATGCCCTGGCAATATCCAAAGTAGAGCGGGAGTTCACCCAAATGTTCTACCCACCATACTTGCCCCTCAATCTAAAGGATTAATTAATGATTCATCCCATTGCTATCTGTGGGATATTGCTGGCACAATATGGCTGTAACTGTACTTTGAAAAATAATGTGTTTACAAAGCACTTTAACACACTCTATGTGCTAAGTCTTATATAAATGCAACTGTCATTTTAATGTCCTACAGATGAAATAATGATTCTGACTAAATTATTGAGGCAAATATTTCCACTAGATGATCTAATTAAAATGCTTTTGTTTAATAATTTTTTTTAAAATGTAGAAATTTATATAGTGTATTCCTTCTAGATGCCATGGCAAAATGTGGAACATGTTGGTGATCAGAGTCCATATGTCACATCCATAATCCTCCATATCAAACAGAATGTGCCCATCATCCGAGATAACCTTGCCTCCACTCGCAAGTACTTCACACAGTTCTGCATCAAATTTGTCAAGTAAGTATTGTGTCCCCTTGCTGTGAATGTTCACAACTTCACCTTCAATGCAAGGTGTTTCTTCAGAGGCAATCTTGTGGTAAGGATAAACAGAGCTACTACTATGTGGTGAATAAATCAAGCTACTTTTTTATTGCATGGGATTCAGAGGTTTTTACAGGGCTTCTGGGAGCCTGTGTTCTGAGACTCTGTCCAGTCTTCCCATGAAAATCGATGCCTTTGATACAGAATGTCTCCTGAATAACTGGTGTGGGAAAGGAAGTTTACTTGTAATATATTTGTACAAGATGAAAATGAGAAGAGGAACAGATTTACTTATTGTGTGTTTTACATAACACATGTTCAGAATCTTAATCTTTTACCAAAATAATGCAATTTCAGCATTTTTTAATTAACTGTAACAAAACCCAACATTTGCTTCACAATGCCAGTGCTTAATACCATAACTTTCCGGTGGTTGTGGCTTAGTTGTTAGGAAATTCTAGCCACATACTTTGGGGGACGCCATTAATCGTAAACAGTTTGGGATAATCCTGTCTGTTTAAGTGATTCAAATAACTAATCCCATATTAATTCCACTGTTGTGTCGAACTCAATTATGATAATTCAGTGCAAAAACTGATATATGGCAGGGTGAAATAATTATACTCGCTGTTCGATCCAGTTCATTTGGTTAAGTGTTGCACAGAGGGACAGATTGCGCCAATGGTGTTCAAACTGAATAACTTGTGTTTGTTTTAGCTTAACATCTTACTCAGCAAAATGAGTCAAGGAGAAAACAAAGAGGTTTTTTGGAAGACTTCACATTATATTGTTTATGCAAATTCTCCTGCTTCTGCGGTGAATGTTTTCTCAATAAGAACCACCAAAAAACGTGTTCATTGGCCATTCATCTCATTGCTATGTGCCATGTGCAGTGTCTCCTTGTGTAACAGCGACTCACTGTATGTAAAGCACTTTAGGTTTCAATGCGCAATATAAATGCATGTTCATTTAATTCTGATTAACGTGATGTGAGAAGTGAACAAGGTTTTACTTCAAGGGGAGTGGTTTAATTCTACTAGTCAGATTGACAGCTGAGTTCTTCTAGGATACTTGAGTGTGTAGATTGTGTCTCTCAATTTGGATTGCTTAAATTTAAAGGAATCTTTTGGAAAGATATATAAATTAGGTAAGTTTTTTTCTAATCGAATAGACCTCAGATAAAATTTAAAAAGTCCTGTTGAAGAATTACAGTGGATTCAAAAAGAAATAATCTGATTGTGAATTTTGAAGCTGTCAGCAATTGATCGACCCAGCCAGAACTGGATTCCCTAGGGAACTGTTAAGAACAAGAAAGAACTATTGAAGCAACTGCCCAGTAGCTACTGTTTGAATCATTTTATGGCTGCCTACCAGTCCAGTTCAAACTGCTTGCTTTATAACAGCAAGTACTTGTTACGCTAAGCATCTCCTGTGTATACAGTGCGCTCTGTTAAGAGTGAAACTGATTTTATACCAGATGTGTGGTTGGAAATGTGGAAATATTTTTCATATTTCCATACTTAGGAGATCACCGTTATTCAACTGGATCAATTCCTACTGTTTTCTCAGTTTTGGCTGCATTCAGTGATGTTCAAAGTTCTGTGAATATAATCTTACCTGGTAGCAAATAGCAATTGCAACAGGCTTGTTGGAAACTTATATGTCCCTATCCCATTTGTCTTCTCTGTATATATCTTGATGTGTGTATTGCTTCTGTTTACATATCCATCTTGGCTTACCTACTCCAGTGAATCACTCAGTTTTGCATTAATGGTCAATGTTGTATTATTTTACTTGTTTTTGTTGGTTTTATTTGCAGATATCTCTGCATTTTGGAAGCTCAAATCTGTTTATTGCTATTTGCAAAAATATTATACCTTGATTTTCTGCTGTCCTGATTTCAATCAGAATTTTCTTGGCATGGAACTTTGAAATTATATACTGTTGCTTTATTTGTATTGTAGCTGTCTTCAGTTATGTATCAAGCTTGCCACTCCATGATTTAGGGCAGTGTTTCCCAAACTACTTTCCAATGTGACCCCATTTTAACAACTGCAAATTAACGTGACCCCAGAAGCCAGAAAAAAAAAGTAGCAAATAAAGCAATACGGTACATAATTATTAAAGTTTACATATCAACATACAATACATCATATAAATATGAATATCTGTATTTTAAAGTACTTTAATACCATTATTTAATGTACTCATATAGGTTTCTGCCAAGCTCTGCATATTCCCAGGAGCAGTCTTCCCAAACCCCCCACCCTTGCCCATTCACTTGTCCAGCAGATCCAATTCCCAAACCTCTACCTCCCATTCACTCACTCATTCAGCAACGACTCTTCCCAATCCCCATCCTCCCCATACACAAACACATCAGCCACCCTTCCCAACCATGCCCTTCTCCCCTTTTGGTCTGGTTGTCTGTGCCTTCGAAGCCGAGTTGTCTTCCTGGGGTAAGGAATCTGTACAACAGGCAGACAGGACCAGAAATACAGTAAAGTTTGAAGCCACTATTCATCTTTCTGGCTTAGCCATGTGACTTCTGCTTTTTCCCGTACTCTGTCAGTTGTTGAGTTACACTTGCTGGCCTCTACCTGAACCAAGTTGGTACACAAACATCGGGGACCCATTCAAATGCCTCACTAAAAGTAATTTCTGATGTTCAAAGGTGCTTTGGACTCACGGTCCATCCCTTGCTGTTTGGCAGCATCAATCCTGGATGTGCAGCTCCAACAACACTCAAGAAGCTTGACATCATCCAGGACAAAGCAGCTCATTTGATTGGCACCCCTTCCACAAACATTCATTCCCTCCACCACTGACGCAGTGGCAGCAGTGTGTACCATCTACAAGTTACACTGCAGGAACTCACCAAGGCTCCTTAGGCAACACCTTCCAAACCCACGACTGCTACCATCTAGGACAAGGGCAGCAGATATGGGAACACCACCACTTGGAAGTTCCCCTCCAAGCCACTCACCATCCTGACTTGGAAACGTATCACCGTTCCTTCACAGTCACTAGGTCAAAATCCTGGAACTCCCTCCTTAACAGCATTGTGGATGTACCTACACCATATGGACTGCAGCAGTTCAAGAAGGCAGCTCACCACCACCTTCTCCAGGGCAATTGGAGGTGGGCAGTAAATGCTGGCTTAGCCAGCGACGTCCACATCCCATGAGTTAATTTTTTTGAAATTCCAGAGAATCCAGGGCTACCCAGCCAGAGTCTCCAGGATGGGCAGTCTCCTCTCCATAGTCACCATTGCTGCCTCAGAGGAGGGGGAGCTCGTGACCCCAAATGCGATCTCTGCAACCCCACTGGAGAGCATGACCCACAATTTGGGAACTCCAGATTTAAGAACTCTTGATCATTAGCCAATTTCAGTTATCGACAGGCCAGTTACCTATAACGTTGGATAGTATATGCAGTAATTTCCCTTCACTAGACAGGAAAATCCTCAAGTTAACAAATGAAGCTTGTGCAATTGTTTTGCAATTCCATCATGATCATTCCACATACCTGTTTGAATATAGGCACTGGGTTTGGTTGGGATATTCCCATTCAGAACACCATTGCATCCATAAGTGACGTAGAATGTGAGAATGCAGGAGGTCTCATGCAGCCTGACTTCAATGCTGACCTGACTGCTGCTAAAGCTTTATTGCAGCATATTGTCAGTGGGTGGTACTGCCAAACTATTCTAGTCTTTAGCAGGTAAATAATGTTCAACTTGATAAACAAAGCCTCTTCGAATAGAACAAAAACAGATAAAGGCTAGAAACCTCCAGATTAGGTAGGTCTGGTGAGTGAATACACAGATATTTCAGGTTATGGACCCTTGGTCAGGTCTCTCACTTTACCTTTCTTGTTCATGTTTGCACCCACCAGCTCCACCCAACTCATGCTTACCCTGCCTCACCTACTGCGTGTTGTAATTCATGCTGTTGGCCCCTCCCCCAACCCCAGCTCTCGCACTGTGACTCACCCATGTGTCCAGTCTCATGTTTCCACTTTTGGGCTCGCCTTGTCCTTGTCCTCACCTTCTGCCTTACCTGCCTCCACATTCAATGGATCATCCTCCGGCATTTCCACCATCTCCATTGTGATGCCACCACCAAACACATCTTCCCCTCCCATTTTTGGCTTTCCAAAGGGGCTGTACCCTTTGCGAGACCCTATTCCACTCCTCACTCGCCGGGAACTCCCCCATCCCGTCCCACAGCACTTTCCTATGCAAGTGCAGGAGATGCAACACCTGTCCTTTCCTCCTCCCCTCCCACTATCCAGGACCCCCAAACACTCCTTCCAAACAGCGATTTACTTTTATTTTCAATTTAGTATACTGAATTGACTACTCATGATGCAGTCCCCTCTACACTAAAGAGATCAAATGCAGGTAGGGTGACTGCTTTGCAAAATGCCTCCATTCATTCTACAAGTGTGACATTGAGCTTCTGGTAGCTTTTGATTCTCCTCCCACTTTGAATCCACTTCTACACTGTTCCAGTGAAGCTCAACATAAGCTCAGGGAACAGGACTTCATCTTTAAATTAGGCACTTTATTGCCTTCTGGATTCAACATTGAATTTAAGAATATAATCTCCGCCCCAAATTTTTAGACGATTCTGCATTCCCATTTACACCTCCTCTAACACAAAACTTTTGTTTCTTTACTTGTCTCATTAACATCTCCTTTTGCCTTAACACCATCAATCTCTTCTACTCTCAACGCTATCACAGACCTTCTCTTTTTTTGTTCTTCCACTCCACCCCACCTTTCCCTGCCGATGTATTCACTTGCATTAAACCTGTTACATCATAGTCACTCTGAAACATTAACTCCGTTTTTTTCTCTCCACATATGCTGTGTGTTTCCAGAACTTTCTGATTTTATTTCAGATTTCCAGCATCTGCAGTATTTTGCATTTCAAATAAATCAAGAATTTCTGTTCACAGCATAACAGAAGAACACAAAAAATAGGATCAGAAGTAGACCATATGGCCTGTTGAGCCTGCTTCGCCATTCAATGTGATCATGGCTGATCTTGGGCTTCAACTCCATTTTCCTGCCTGCTACCCATATCTCTTAATTCCCTGAGAGATCAACAATCTGTCTATCTATCTTAGCCTTAAATGTATTCAATGATGCAGAATCCACAACCCTCTGGGGTAGAGAAATTCTAAGGATTCACAACCCTTTGAGCGATGTAATTTCTCCCCATCTCAGTCTAAAATGATTGGCCCTCATCCTGCATAAACTGCAGAACTTAAGACTATCCCAAATAGGAACGTAGGGCCTATGTTTCGTATTCAGTGATTGCAGTGCTTTGTCAGGGTCTTTATTGAATTGACTGTAAGATGGCAGCTTAGAGTTTTCCCTCATGGCAGAGGTCACATGACTACAGCAAGCCAGATAGGACATCTAGTACTGTTGCATTTCAAAACCCAAACACCCCCTTTTCATAACGAACAAAAGATCCAAACAGTCCCTTTTTTCTAACAAACAGAAGACAGATTTGCATGCATGATCATGTGTAACTGTGATTTACTCAAATTACCCACTATACACCCACCGTTCTCGTGCACTAACAACTGTTTGTTCTAATAGTCAGCCTCTGCACTTGCATTGCATACGTAGTTTATAAATCATCAGGTCTCTTAATGGTATGCGTGCACATTGTCATTGGCTGTTTGTCTGGCTGATGTTCCTTGTCTGGAGAATATTGTTCTCATGGCACGTGTTGCCTTGGTACCTGTTGTTCCATTTCCGATGTTGGGGACAATTGGACCTGTGGGAGTGATGGTCATTTTGTATTTGTACAGCTGGTGAGATCCCATCTTCCTGACCGGCCAGCTGCAGTGAAGGAACAACTTCACTAGTCAGTTGTATATGCTTGCATTCACCTTGTTCACCTCCACTGCATACGATTGACGTGACAATTTCTGTATGCGTGTCCCAAGTTTCCATGTGGGCTGACTCCTGTTGAGAGCGTTGAAGGCTTATACCCTGACTGGCTCTCCAATGCTCAGCTCTGGCAATGGTTTTTCAGTCAAAATACTCTTTGGCTTTCTGTCATTTCCCTTTGATTTTTTCACTTGCAGGTGCTACCACTTCTGGTTTCAGTAGCTTTTTTGCTTTTGTAAGAATAGTTTGTGTGTAGCATGACATTAGTCTTTGGACTGGACTACTTTCCATGCCTTCAGCTGGTGTGTTTCTCTGCTCGAGGATTGCCTTGTCTACACCTGTGCTAGATTTGCTCAATTTGTTGATGATTCCTTTGGCGATTTTTACTGTCGCCTAGGCCTTTCCATTCGACTGGGGATAGTGCGGAGATGATGTGTAGTGTTGAATTTCCCAATCATTCATGAATTGGCTGAATTCTTTGCTCATGCATTGAGGGCCATTGTCACTCACCACAATGTCTGGAATGTCGTCACGGCTAAAATGTCCTTTCAGGCATTCTACTATTTTTACTGGATCTAATTCCCAATAGTCAGAATAGTAGTTGACAGTGATAAGATAATCACTTCCTGCTAGAGTGAAGAGATCTCCTCCCAGCTTCATCAATGGTCTGTCTGGGATGTCATGCATCATCAGTGGTTCTCTAGCTTGTTTAACTTAGTGCAGTGTGTGTGTAACATACCAACCTATGTGGTCTTTAATTTCATTGCTCATGTTTGGCCAGTAGAGCACTTTTCTTGCCTTTCTCGGGCTCAATTCAATTCCTTGATGGCGTGCAACAGCGCACTTCAGCATCTCTCATCTCCTTAGGGATGATGACTCCATTTCTTTTGTTCAAGGTGCCATCTTGGGCTGTTAATTCATCTCGGTATGCCCAATCTGCTTTCGTGACCACAGGTGTGTCCTCGGTGCTCTCAGGTGATCCTTCCATCACTAATTCTTGTAGTGCCTGGAGAGTTGCATTGTGTTGAGTATATCGCTTGACTTGAGCAAGGCGCTTGTCTGTCAGTTTCAATGTCTCTGCTGGGTTGATGACTTCCAGATCATGTCGAGCAGCTGCTTCACCTTGAATCAGGAAGATTTCATATTCTGGTTTAGCATCCTCAGCTTTCTTCATGGGGAGTGCTGCTCTCAACAGCATGTCTGCGATGTACATCTGTTTCCCTTGCTTGTATGTCATGTCCAGATGATATCTCTGTAACCGAATTAACATTCTTTGCAGACGCTTTGGAGCAGATAGTAGCAGTTTAAGAAAAATGCTTTGACGTGGCTTGTGGTCGGACTCCACTGTTAGTTTGTCTCTCCCAAGCAATTGATGAAAATGCTCACAAGTCTAAGGAAACTTGGTGAGTTCCTGCAGTGCATCTTGTAGATGGTACACACTGCTGCCACTGTGCGACGATGGTGGAAGGAATGAATGTTTGTGGATAGGGTGCCGATCACTCTCCCCAGTGGCTTGTTTGCTTCTTTCTAGCCAAACACGTGCAAAATTATTCACTTCTTGCAATTAAAACACTGCTTTCCCCATGCTGGGCAATCCTTCTTTTCCTTTGTATGATTTTTTCTACAGTATTTGCATCCTGCCATTTGTCTGCAATTGTTCTGCTCTTTTGGCCTGTTATGTCTCTCAACATGATGTATCTCCTGGTCTGCTCTGCCTTGCATGTGCTATAACTGACGTTTTACAAGTTACACATCTCTACATATGCCTGTTGCTTTCCTGAGCATAAGTTTCTCCTCTTTCAATAGACTTGGTCCCACTGAGGGGTCTCGTAGGCCTAAGACTATTCGATCTTTAATCAGATCATCTTTTAGCTGCCCGAATTCACATGATTCTGCAAGCTGTGTTACTGCAGACTTATACTGTTCAGTGGGCTTGTTTGCACCTTGAGCTCAAGCGTTGAATAAATAGCATTCATAAGTAGTATTCACTCGGGGTTCAAAATGTGTGTTCAAGGCTTTCAAAGTCTCTGTCGTCTGTTTCCTTTGTTTGTCGGTTAGATTTAGGGCGGATTATAATTTGTAGCAATCCCTCCCCAGCAGTGTTCGAAGTGTGGCTACTCTTACTGCCTCCAGCTTGTTAATTAAACCTGTTGCCAACTCTTAGTTTTGCCACTACAAGTGGAAAAACTGCCAGTTCTGTCATATTTCACCTTTCATTTCTGCCAGAGCTGGGAGTAGAAAGTTGACAGCCATGTTAACTCACCAGTATTAACTAGTAGCCTTTGGTTTGTTTTTTCTTTTCCTTGCCCTTTCTCAGCAGCTACTAGCATATTTGAACATTTATTTGTGCCTTTCTGGGCTGTGTCTACTCTGCAGCATTTCCAGGATTTCAAAACTCTTATTTTATCTCCACTTCTTGACGTGTTTCATGTTCAGTGATTGCAGTGCTTTCTCAGTGAGAGTTTTTATTGAACTGACTGTAAGATGGCAGCTTACAGAGCTTCCGTCATGGCAGAGGTCACGTGACCACAGTAAGCCAGATAGGATATGTAGTACTAATATAATAGGTAACAAAAACAGAAAATGCTCTAAAAACACAACAGGCCTGACAGCATGTGTGGAGAGAGAAACAGAGTTAACATTTCAAGCCATACGGACTTGAAACATTAACGCTATTTCTGTCTCCACAGATGCTTTTCGACCTGCTGAGTTTTTCCAGCATTTTCTGCTTTTATTTCAGATTTCCAGCATTCACAGTATTTTGCTTTTATCTTAAAACATGTAGTACTGTTGTATTTCAAAACCCAAACATCCCCCTTTTCGTAACTGCAGGACTTCAGACTCTCTTGAGTAGGAACATAGAACCTAGGAGCAGGAATAGGCTATTTGACCCTTTAAGCCTGCTCCACCATTCAATAAGATCATGGCTGATCTGGTTGTGTCCTCAACTCCACTTTCCTGACTTTCCATCATAACTCTTGACTCCCTTATCGATCTAACTCAGCCTTGGGTAAATTTAAAGACCCAGCCTCCACTACTTTCTGGGGAAGAGAAATCCACAGACTAGCGACCTTCTATTTCAGCTGATTATTACTGTCAGCTCCTGACAATGGGGACAGTTTCATGTGTGCCTCCTTTATGGTGGACTGACTGTCCAACTACAGAGAAAATCATTGCCATGCCTAATCCAGGTGCAGCTGTTTTTCAATATGTAGAATAAACTTCCAGATAGAGTTTTGGAAGCATAAATCCTGGAATCATTTTTTAAAATTGTTATGACGTGGAAGATGATTTGTGCCAGGCCAATTAAATCCACAAGGGATACTTGACCATGCAATCACAACAGTTTTGCAATTTGTATTTATTACAAGTATATGTGTGCACTGATTCAGAAGCAATGAGTCCACTAGGGCCTTTAGAGATTTTAAAAAGTAAATTCAAATATTTATTAACAAAAAACATTTCAAGCACATACATAAGACTACAATTACTTAATACTATGACAAATCCTAAAGTCCCAATTAACTTGACTCCCAACTAAGCACACCCCTTAAGGCAACAATCCAAAATAGATTTTAAATTTAAAAAATAACAAGCCAGCAAGCTACCACAGTTCACACTTGACAGTGGAACTCCAAAAGCTTGTCTCCAAGTTTAGTTACTGGCCCCAACAGACTTATGCTCAAATGGCTGGAGGTTGGGGTTCAGAGGGATTATGAACTCGGATGGATTAACTATGCTGGTTGAATGGCCTTCCTACCTATGACCTTCTATGTTCCTCAGGAGCAGGAACTCGACTTGGAGCAATTGAGGCCAATTTTAACACCCCTAATGCTGTCCCAGCTGAGATAAGCTAACTCAGCATAGACTGGGAATCAAACCTGGGACCTCCCATGGGACAGAAACTTAGCCTCTGAGTCAACAGGAAGTCATAAGTTTCTATTTTCATTTAAAAGATAACATTTTAATGTAAACACTGCTCCTCATTAGTCACTTCTTTCCATTTTGTGTTCACCAGCCAGTACCATAATGTGAACAATTTATGTAAAAGTTTTAGCATAGTCTTCAGTTCAGAACTGTTTAAAAATAGCGTGCACCAGATGGAACTGATAAGGTGTCAGACCATTTAAGTATGGCATGGTTCTTCAACAAACTTAGTTGCTGGTCTGCCAAGTTTTTGAAGATAAGTTTCTCAAATAATAACCTGCATTATGTTCTTTTCAAAGCAGTTTCACATATTGGAATGTGGCTTGGCATGCTTGTTCCACAGGCAGGTGGTTCAGACTTGTCCCAGAAACTTTGTGGTTCTGCTCAGGCATGTGGCAGTTATTGTACTTCAGTCTCACAGCTGACATAAGCTGAAATTGTAGCTTTTGATTTTCTTTTTGTTTTTCCCCTTAATTCCCCTACCTTAATCTTTTGCAACTGCAAGTTTCCTTTAGCTTGAAATGAGTATAAGTGGGTCACTAACAGATGGCAGTGGGTCACTAACAGATGGCAGTGGGTTATTGTGCCATATCAGTATGTATTGACTTTTTGAGCAGCTTGTACTGGTCAGATCTTTCAAATTGTAGGCACCATTATTAAAACTTTTTTTTCCCCATCTAGATTGTAGACAAGACCTTAACAACACATTTTGTTGTTTTCAGTGACAGGATAAGCTCCATACCAGGAGTTTGAACTTGGTTTAGGTTGACTCTTCCACACGGTATTAATTGAGTGATGTATTGTCAAAGATTCTATTTATTTTTGAGACACTAAACAGAGATCTGTTTGGGTGGTTTCAGTGAATCAAGTCAATCCAGTATTCAAAGGAGTTTGGATTTGTCTAGCCAGCATTCTTCCTACACTTCAGCACCACTATGTAACCTGTAAATCAGGTTAGTTGCCTAATCGCTGTTTGTGGGATCTTACCGCATCCAAAATGGCTGCCACGTTTGCTTGTATGACAGCAGTGATTCGATGCTAAAGTAAATCATGAAATGGGAAACTCTTTTAGAATTTCCTGAGAGTTATAACAAATCATCATAGAATTGCAAGTATTTCTTTTCACGATGCTACAAGTCATCACTAAAAAGCAAACATGCTATCTCACCTACAGGCCTATTCTTTTTAAAGCATGCAAGTTTAAGCAAAAATAAATTTGGAGAGAATGGGAACAGTTTTGGTCATTTTCAAGGTCCATGTTGATAACTGGTTTTGTTTGTTTTAGACTCCCCATTGGGGTATATCATCTGCTTGGAAGGTGGCAAGTTTTTAAAATTGGAAACTTTTACTATGTTACCAGGATAACCGGATCAGTTTTGTGCTTAGAGACATGATGGCAGGACGCAATTCATAATCTCCATCATCACATTTTTTGTGAAGGATTACAGTGGTACAGAGAGGTGGCCAGTTCAGTAATGTTATTGAGGTTTCAATTAATTCCTGTTCAGCCACCATGCTGAAACCAGATTGCCTCTGTGAATTGTCTTTAGGAAAACCTGAACAGTTTGATGGCCTTGTAGCATTGAGGCCATGTTTCATGTCTCAATAATTACTCAATTGTCTCTAGACACAGGCCAGAGCTCCAACAAGCCATTGTAATAGGATAGAGGAAAATGAGTGAAACTCAATCCATTTTGTCCCATAGAAATGTTATGCACAGTAAAACCAAAATTACAAGATGCTGTCTGCCTCATGGGTTTGCCTAGCGGGCAACAAGAGATTTGGATAGAAATATCACCATTGAAGTCATACTTGTGAGTTCTGCTGCAACAAAATGTCAAATTTTAAATAAGCCAAGTGCAAACTGTAGGAGTTTAGGATCTCTTAGGAGTTTATATTTGTATGCTTTTTCTGAAGATCTGGACTCGCCAGTTAAGATCTGAACTAAATATCAGTCAACTGGAGAAAGTGATTATTTAATGTGTCATTGTCTTAACTGATGTAAACGTTCATATGAGGATCTTCAGGTATCCTAACAAGGCATTACTCCAGCTTTAAACTTTTTTTTTTAACAAACCACTTTGAACTCTGTCTTCACAGACTAACTATAAAGTATCTGCCTGTGTAGAAACATTTATTGTTGTTTACTCTGTAGCTTTAATAGAAAAAAAGTAGGTGTTACTTATTTCCTACCTTGATTACATTTATATTTGATTACATTTCGTAGGAAAGGGCATATAAGGAGGATTGTTCACATCCACTTTCCTGTATCAGTAACCTGTAGATTTTAATCGTTCTTGTTGATCACTTTGGAGTTTTGGTTCATTATTTGTGTTGATTCCTCCACCATCCATTCACTATTTCCCCATTTCTCCACCCAACTCCTTACCACCCCCGACCTTCCATATTCAGTTAATTTTTCTGTTTGGTTTTAAGCTCTGCTTTCCTTCTGTGAATATTGTTGCTGGGTGAAGGCTGTGAGCTGCTATATGGAGTCCTGATTCTAAAAGCTTATTGGACCCCCTGTTACAGCTGCTATGAAATGATTAATGGACTGAATTCCTGCATTCGGATAGTCTATTAATTTTCATTGTAGAACCAATTGTGCCCGTGACCAAGTTCCACTGTCATTTAATTTGAAGTGCAAAATTGCAACAATAAAAAATCCACAAAGTGGGGAAATATATATTCCATTGTGTGGAGATTAACACGTTAAGAACTGAATCTTTTTCAAATCCAACCAAGTGAACTAGAATGATGAAGTAAAGAAACTTGACCTGTCAATAATTGTTCCCTAATGAGGACAACCTGTGTAGTTACAGAATATTCAGCATCCAGAGGCGAGATGAGAAGACATTTATTAAGGCAGTGAAATATGATGATCAGGAATGCACTGCCTGAAAAGAAAGCACATTTAATAATAACTTTCGAAAGGCAATTGGAAAAATTTGCAAGGCTACGGTGAATGAGCAAGGAATCAAAGGACCAGCACAGGCACAATGGGATGAATAGCCCCTTTCTCTGCTGTATCATTGTATAATTCCGTTGGTAACATCCACATCAGGTGGAAAATCTATATAGTTTTATGAAAATGACTTGGAATCCTATTTGTTTCCAAATGATTTAGAGGCCATTCAGGACCAATAGCACATGGAGGGTCTATGAATGTGTTAATGTTGCATTACATTAACTAGAGACATGAAATGTTCGCAGTTCAGTCAGAGGCTTTTTACAGATTTACCTTGTTTGTGAGGCAGAGTTGGTCTTCACATTTTCAGCAATAGCTTTATGTTCATACTATGACACTCAGAGGAAAAAGTCTTCATGTCAAGAGGAAAACCATATGAATTTAATTTGGTTCACATATTTGAATGAAACTAGTTTTTTAAAAAAAACCTTCCCTGCAACTCAAAGGCAGTGATTATTTATTACATAGTTAAATTAGTCTGATTTTCACTATTTATTATTAACTTGGCCAAGCAGCTTACTTAAATGCCTCATTTTTTCATTTTGTTTTGTGCACCCTACTGTTAGTTTTAGCATGAATTTGCTTTCTTTTAATTGGCTGTGGCAGGTTTAATCTAATTTAAAAAATCTGAAGTTTGTGCTTTCTCATGACCCCTGCAATTCCTTGAATGTCTAACCAATATTTGGCTCATTAACTTTCATTCATATATTCTCTGTCTGTTCTATTATTTATAAAGAGTACTTATCAGTAATTAGTCTACAGAGTTTACATTTTATAACAATGAGGCTTATCTTGCTTGGGAAAGCACTTCATACTCTGGGTTGGGTGTGGGGGATGGTGGTAGGGGTTGAGGGGAAGAATTTGCATTCATTCATTTATTATTGGAGGACATCAAGTTGATGTTCCCATAATAAAGTTGCTACACTGCACACTCCCCCCAAAATACAGTTGGTGCTTGTAGAGTATTTGAGAAAAGAAATGGGCACTCATCCATCATGTCTGTGCCATTGATTTTCTCCACATAAGCTACCAAGTCAAATCTCACTTCCTGCTTACTTCCCAAATACCTGAGTGTATGGCACTTCCCTAGACTTTCTAATCCTCTGTTTTGTGTTGAACTGAGCTGTAAGGAGTGGCACATACAGTGCTACTTCGCATCAGTATAGAGCGGATTTGGATTTGCATTACTCCCAGAGTATTTAAGGAAGTGGCGCTAGAGATAGTGGATGCATTGGTGGTCATCTTCTGAGATTCTATAGACTCTGGAACAGTTCCTACAGATTGGAGGGTAGCTAATGTAACTCCACTATTTAAAAAGGGAAGTAGAGAGAAAACAGGGAATTATAGACCAGTCAGCCTGACATCGGTAGTGGGGAAAATTCTAGAGTCCGTTATAAAAGATTTAATAGCTGAGCACATGGAAAACAGTGGCAGAATCGGACAAAGTCAGCATGGATTTAGGAAAGGGAAATCATGCAGAGCGGATTTGGATGTGCATTACTCCCAGAGTAATCTATTGGAATTTTTTGAGGATGTAACTAGTAGAGTTGATGAGGGAGAGCCAGTGGATGTGATTTATTTGGACTTTCAGAAGGCTTTCGACAAAGTCCCATGTAAGAGATTGGCGTGTAAAATTAAAGCGCATGAGATTGGGGGTAGTGTATTGAGATGGATAGAAAACTGGTTGGCAGACAGGAAACAAAAAGTAAGAATCAACGGGTTTTTTTCTGAATGGCAGGCAGTGACTAGTGGGGTACCGCAGGGATCGGTGCTGGGACCCCAGCTATTCACAATATATATGGATTTAGATGAGGAAATTAAATGTAATATCTCCAAATTTGCAGATGACACAAAGCTGGGTGGAAGGGTGAGCTGTGAGGAGGATGCAGAGATGCTTCAGTGTGATTTGGACAAGCTGAGTGAGTGGGCAAATGCATGGCAGATGAGTATAATGTGGATAAATGTGAGGTTCTCCACTTTGGTAGCTAAAACAGGAAGGCAGATTATTATCTGGCTATAAATTGAGAGAGGGGAATGCGCAATGAGTCCTGGGTGTCCTCGTACACCAGTCGCTGAAGGTAAGCATGCAGGTGCAGCAGGCGGTAAAGAAGGCAAATGGTATGTTGGCCTTCATAGCCAGAGGATTCGAGTACAGAAACAGGGATGTCTTGCTGCAATTGTTCAGGGCCTAGGTTAGACCACACCTGGAATATTGTGTGCAGTTTTGGCCTCCTTATCTGAGGAAGGATGTACTTGCTATAGAGGGAGTGCAGCGAAGGTTTACCCAACTGATTCCTGGGATGGCGGGACTGACATATGAGGAGAGATTGAGTCTGTTGGATTATATTCGCTAGAGTTCAGAAGAATGAGAGGGGATCTCTTAGTAACCTATAAAATTCTAACAGGACTAGACAGGGTAGATGCAGGAAGGATGTTCCCGATGGTGGGGGAGTCCAGAGCCAGGGGTCACAGTCTGAGGGTATGGGGTAGACCATTTAGGACTGAGATGAGCAGAAATTTCTTCACCCAGAGAGTGGTGAGCCTGTGGAATTCATTACCACAGAAAGTAGTTGAGGCCAAAACATTGTATGTTTTCAAGAAGGAATTAGATATAGCTCTTGGGGCGAAAGGGATCAAAGGATATGGGGAGAAAGTGGGAGCAAGCTATTGAGTTGGATGATCAGTCATGAACATAATGAATGGCGGAGCAGGCTCAAAGGGCTGAATGGCCTACTCCTGCTCCTAGTTTCTATGTTTCTATTTGTGTAAAAATGGCAAATCAATTAGATGACTAATGAACAAGCTTTATTCCTGAAGTTCCTGGAGAGGGTTATGCTGATTTGATATCCCATCAATGTGCAGTTGTTTTTACATTCTTTTTAAAGAAATTGGTAAATTTAGTAGCTTAAAGAATTTAAAGAAAACAGGCATTTGTGTTTTATTGCACAAAAGTAATTTTAATTACCAGATAATTTGAATTAAAAGGAAAGAACTGTGTACAATTATGTGTCTGTGGAGGTAGCAGTTAATGAGAAGATGGGTCCAAAAAGTGAGTAGGTAGACTGGCTTCTACTTTACTTGATGGCAGCAGTGTAAGGCCTGGTCCATTGCCATGGTCACACCTCAGTCCCATATATTCTGCACACAGCCAGCTTGCAGCTGGGGGAGGGGATACCCAGTGGCTTCTTTGTGGAGCCAACTTGGGGTGGATGGGGTGCAGGCAAGTAGTGAGTATCTGACAGTGGGCTTGGAGCAGTTTCATGCTCCTCCTGGCCCCACAAAAGTCTCCACCATCAGTATGTGAAAATTTCATTTTGGGTCTATAATAGGCCGAGAAACGTGAATTAAATATTTAAGTAGGTTCTGCCATTTCGAGGTCTATCTTAAAATCACATTAGGCAGTACTTGCACAGCTAATAGTCGTGCATTTTTCTTTTACCAACTTTCCTATTTTCTAGCTTAAACAAGGCACACAGTAGTTGAAAATAGGACTCAGAATGTTTAAAAGTGACTGCAGCAAAATAAGATGCAGATGCTAAGTGATTACAGAAAATAGTGGAAATAGTGTGCGTGTGGCAGCATCTGTAGAGTGAGACAAACAGTTAACGTTTCAGGTCTGTGACCAAGTGATCGCTTTCATTTTCATGGAAACATTGGGTGGGATTTCCTGTGCCCGCTGGCGTCGGGTGTCATGGCGGGCACGAGCGGACAATATGGCGAGAAGGCCAAAAATCGGTTTCACAATCGCGAAACCAGTTTGCATTCGTCCGTTCCGCCCTTCAGTGGTGGGCTGCATTTCCTGCCACCGCACGAGGGGAACTTCATTGTAATACACCTACATTATAAGCCCCTGTTCACCGGAATCATGCCCCACGCTGATCATCCGGGCACCAATCACGCTGACGTGTTTCACAACTGAACATAAGTGACGTGCACCTGGCGAGCTGCACTTCGCTCGGGACTTTGAGGCTTGTTTGCCCATCTTGCTTTGGGCAGCACTTGTGGTCATCAGCACCAGGCTTCGCAGGCAGCACCACATCACTTTTAGGGGGGCTCACGGGCAGGCCTCTACTTACAAGACTAGCCATTGCAGCCAGCGGGTGGCCTTTCAACAGCTGCAGAGCAATGGCCTGCTTGGGTAAGGGGGAGAAGTGGCCTCAGGTATGGGATAAGGCCGCAGGGCTAGGGCAGTACTGGAAGTGGGTGTTGCAGGGTGTGTGTGGGGACACGTTGCTTTGTGCAAATGGCCTCAAGAGGGTGAGGGCTGAGGAGGCCGAGGAGATGAGCCCAGATGGAGATGTGAGGGTGTGCATGAGAGATTGAGTGGTGATGTCCCTTGAGCTGGTAGTGAGTGAGATGTCAGTGAATATGTAATGGTCTCGTGAGTGTGCTAGTTTAGAGTGATGAGATGGTTGCCTTATCCTGGTGGAACGGATGAGATCATTCATCCTCTCTCTGAAGATGGTGAACCTCTTTTGTGCAGCGTTGGCACTGACCACCACTGCCACCGACTCCCAAGTGGGAGTGGTGACACAGATGGGCCTCCTGCAGCCAGAGCAGGGGTAGAGGACATCACGGCATGCTCCAATGGTGTCCAGAAGCCGTCCCAGGGATGCATCACTGAATCGAGGGGCTGCAGTCTTTTTGCCTTTCGGAGCCATGTCTTCCGTGCAACAGTCCCGGGCTGGAAGCACAGAGATGTGCATGGCTGCTCTTTAAATATGCGTCTGGTGTGAGGAAGCAGCGAGGTAATGGTATGGCGGGTGAATTGGAGGCTGCCCACCAGTGAAATGGCGTGTTTCCTGGGAATGCCTGATTAATGAGGCGGGATTGGGACAATACGGCACGAAAACCTGCCATTGCAGCCAGCGGGTGAAACATCCTTTCCCCCACCCGCTCCCATATTTAGTGCAAATCTGGGATAACTCCGCCCATCGTTTAAAAAACTTTATATTTGAACTAAATCCATTGATTCTCTCTAGTTGTGCATGTCACTTATTGTTGTGCTGATAACAAAATTAGAAGGAACTCACAGTCCATCTGCCTCTCTACTAGTCACCAGAGGCCCACGTCCAGTGTGAATCAATATGGGATAACATGCCATTGGGAAGACTTACATTCAAAAAAAAATTTTTCCCCAGAACATAGTTCTAAAAAAAAACATCCTGACATTAATAAAGCCATGAAACTATTTTAGGTTATGTCTAAAACGCGAAGATTTAAGCAATATAAAAGGCTAAAGTTTCAGAAAAGAAAATACAGGTCCAGACATCAAAATATTTTCTCTCGGTCTCTGTGGAATTCACTTCTGGCTATGAAATCCACTGAGCGAATGACAGACTATGTGTAACACCTTAATTCTGAAATCTGACCAGTTCATCGCAGAGTAAGGCCTTTGAGGTCAGGGTCAGATTCTGGGCCCACATCAATGCTGGATCTAGTGATTATATTGTACTTGGGATATAGCTAAGCTAATACTGTGCAGGTTTTTTTTATATAGTGATAGCCTTGGTGAATTCCCTCTGTGCAAACAAGCCAGCCACAAAGAAGTGTCACTTAAAAAATGGAGTTGCCTCCAGCTCTGTAGAGGTATATAGATCTTTAAAAAAAAAAAGTTACAAAGCCTCTTTTGTGGCCTTCCTTTTAAATGTTACTTACCCCTTCATGGCCGCATAAGTTATGAAGACTAAGTTTTGGCTGAGCAGAAAGGGAGCGAACTCCTATTATCTCCACTGCATTAATTGTAACCCATTCTATGGTTTTCAGCAGGATTAGCATTAATCCACATCTGGAACAGATGCCACTCTTTTTTTCTTTATGACTGCAGGACACCAGATATCCACTTATGTTGCTCTCACAAAATAGGAGTGCAGTTGGGATAGATGCAAGTTCCCCCTCTGTTAGCTGTATTGCCTGATCATTCAGCTCAGAAGGAGGCCATTTGGCCCATCATGCTTCTGCTGGTTTTTGAAACTGTTATCTGATTAGTCCCATCACCCTGCTCATTCCCAGTAGCCTTGCAATTTTCTCCTCTACAAGGTATGTTACCTGCCCGGTGCCAGGGTGAGGGACATGTCTGACCGGCTTGAAAGGATATTGGAGAGGGAGGGGGAGGATCCAGTTGTTGTGGTCCACGTCGGCACAAGTAACATAGGTAAGACTAGGAAAGAGGACCTGTTTGTGGATTATCAGGAACTAGGAACTAAATTAAAGAACAGGTGCTCAAGGGTTTTAATCTCTGGATTACTACCCGAGCCACGTGCAATTTTGCATAGGGACGCGAGAATAAGGGAACTAAACACGTGGCTAAAGGAGTGGTGTGGGAAAGAAGGGTTCCATTTTGTGGGACACTGGCTTCAGTATTGGAACAGGAGGGATCTGTACCATTGGGACAGTGGTCTCCTGAACCAATCTGGGACCAATGTTCTAGCGAAAAGGGTAAATAGGCTGGTCAACAGGACTTTAAACTAGAAAGTGGGGGGGAAGGGAAGGGTAAAACTCCAAGCAGTATGACTAATGGGAAACAAAGCAGGTTAGCATGTGGGGGGGTGGATTCAACTTCATGGAAAATTATGAAAAGACTGAAAAGAAAGGAGAGCCCAGGAGAGGCTATTAAAGTCTCCAGAACACAAAATAGGACAGAGTGTTTGGAAAGGGCTAGGAATCTAACTTCAAGCACATCAGATAAAGGGACGACAATGAGAAAGGGGACAGGAAATACAGGACTGAAGGTGTTGTATCTGAATGCATGCACTTTACGAAACAAGGTAAATGAGCTTGTGGCGCAGATTGAAATTGGCAGGTATGATGTGGTGGGCATCACAAAGACATGGCTGCAAGGGAATCAGGACTGGGAGCTAAATATCCAGCAAAAATTCATCCCTAGGAAGAAGCAGCAGCATACTAAAGGGAGGACGAGGCAACCATGGCTGACAAGGGAAGTCAGGGACAGCATAAAAGCTAAAGAGAAAGCATACAATGTGGCGAAGAGCAGTGGGAAACCAGGGGATTGGGAAACCTACAAAGACCAACAGAGGACAACTAAAAAAGAAATAAGGAGGGAGAAGATTAAATATGAGGGTAAACTAGCCAGTAATATAAAAGAAGATTGCAAGAGTTTTTTTTTAGATATATAAAGGGTAAGAGAGAGGCAAAAGTGGACATTGGGCCGCTGGAAGATGACGCTGGAGAAGTAGTAGTGGGGAACAAAGAAATGGCGGAGGAACTGAATAGGTACTTTGCATCAGTCTTCATGGTGGAAGGCATGAGTGACATCCCCAAAGTTCAAGAGAGTCGGGGGGCAGAGGTGAGTATGATGGCCATTGCCAAGGAGAAGGTGCTAGGAAAACTGAAAGGTCTGAATGTGGATAAATCACCTGGACCAGCTGGATTACACCCCAGAGTTCTGAAGGAGATAGTGGAGGCGTTAGTGGTGATCTTTCAGGAATCACTGGAGTCGGGGAGGGTCCGAGAGAACTGGAAAATCGCTAATGTAACCCCCCTGTTTAAGAAGGGAGTGAGGTAAAAGACGGGAAATTACAGGCCGATTAGCCTGACCTCGGTCGTTGGCAAGATTTTAGAGTCCATTGTTAAGGATGAGATTGCAGTATACTTGGAAGTGCATGGTAAAATAGGGCAAAGTCAGCATGGTTTCATTAAGGGGAAGTCATGCCTGACAAATCTGTTAGAATTCTTTGAGGAGGTAACGAGTAGGTTAGACAAAGGAGAGCCAATGGGTGTTATCTACTTGGACTTCCAGAAGGCCTTTGACAAGGTGCCGCACAGGAGGCTGCTCAGTAAGATAAGAGCCCATGGTGTTAGAGGTAAGGTACTAGCATGGATAGAAGATTGGTTGTCTGGCAGGAGGCAGAGAGTGGGGATAAGGGGGTCCTTCTCAGGATGGCGGCTGGTGACTAGTGGAGTTCCGCAGGGGTCAGTGTTGGGACCACAACTTTTCACTTTATACATTAATGATCTAGATGAAGGAACTGAGGGCATCCTGGCTAAGTTTGCAGATGATACAAAGATAGGTGGAGGGACAGGTAGTATTGAGGAGGTGGGGAGGCTGCATAAGGATTTGGACAGGTTAGGAGAATGGGCAAAGAAATGGCAGATGGAATACAACATGGGGAAGTGTGAGGTCATGCACTTTGGTAGGAAGAATAGAGGCATAGACTATTTTCTAAATGGGGAGAGAATTCAGAAATCTGGAGTGCAAAGGGACTTGCGAGTCCTAGTCCTGGATTCTCTTAAGGTTAACTTTCAGGTTGAGTCGGTAGTTAGGAAGGCAAATGCAATGTTGGCATTTATTTCGAGAGGACTAGAATATAAAAGCAGGAATGTGCTGCAGAGGCTTTATAAGGCTCTGGTCAGACCACATTTAGAATATTGTGAGCAATTTTGGGCCCCATATCTCAGGAAGAATGTGCTGGCCCTGGAGAGGGTCCAGAGGAGGTTCACGAGAATGATCCCAGGAATGAAAGGCTTAACATATGAGGAACGTTTGAGGACTCTGGGTCTATACTCGATGGAGTTTAGAAGGATGAGGGGGGATCTGATTGAAACTTACAGAATACTGAAAGACCTGGGGAATACTGAAAGTGGACGTGGGGAAGATGTTTCCATTAGTAGGAGAGACTAGGACTCAAGGGCACAGCCTCAGAGTAAAGGGAAGACCTTTTAGAACAGAGATGAGGAGAAACTTCTTTAGCCAGAGAGTAGTGAATCTATGGAATTCATTGCCACAGAAGGCTGTGGAGACCAGGTCATTGGGTGTATTTAAGACCAAGATAGATAGGTTTTTGATTGGTAAGGGGATCAAAGGTTATGGGGAGAAGGCGGGAGAATGGTGTTGAGAACCTTATCAGCCATGATTGAATGGCGGAGCAGACTCGATGGGGCGAATGGCCTAATTTCTGCTCCTTTGTCTTATGGTCTTACAAGTATTTACCCAAGTTCCTTCTGAAAGTTACTACTGAAAGTGCTTCCGCCTCCCTTTCAGGCAGTGCATTCCAAACTGTCATAATTTGCTGCATTAAAAAAAATCCTCATTTAAATTCTAGCTCTTTTGCCAATTACCTTAAGTTGTTTGGCTGAAATTCAGTGAACTGGCGACATCATAAACAAATGTGTTTTCAGTCCAAGGCCGCTGGTTTCAGTAATGCGAACATATCAGTACTGGGTCTCATGCATTTGCCCTCTGAGTCTCAACATTACACAAAGGACACCAATGCGTTCACAGAGGCCAGTGTAAAAGGAGAATGATAACTGCTTGGAAGTGACTCTCCTAAAATGGAACCCCAGAAACTCAGAAGTAAAATCAGCTTCAGTGTTTTAATAGCAAACACCCCCATCCCAGTCATTCCAATTGACGATACTTTTGTTTCCTAAATCCAATTTGGCTCCTCAAGTGACATTTAAAACTACTACCTGAAACAAATTTCCTCCTGACACTGCATGCACACAAAGTTAGAAACTGGCAAGCATCTGGGGACATTGAATGCAGACTTAGTTGAAGCATTCAAGAAAGAAATGATGGACTCCTCATTGAATAGGAGGAAAGAGGCTTGGTATCAATAACATGGAGGCAAAATGGTGAACATTGCGTTGTTTGATGTTGGATAATTTTGAAGTAACTTAGCTTTAATTTTTCTGTGTATTTGGTTGAATTTCCATCACATAACCAAGATAACTGGTGCAATGTTTTCATTACAGCTTTAGCAAAGATAAGTGGTAATTTGTATGTTATAACATTTCAGAAGGCAGATAGATAGTCTAGATAGTTCTTTTATTCCATTTTCATTTAAAAATACAACAAATGCTACTTTAAACCTTCAATGATGCTCTGAGTGTCCTTATTGCCCCTTAGCCAAATAATTATCTATTCTGCAGCTCTGTGCTGTCATAACATTGCAGTTCCATTATGACACAATATATAATTTCACTTAGTTTTGACTGTGGCTCGGCTGAAAGGGTGTTCTTAGCTTTCAGCAAATAGCTTACAGTCATTGAATTGGGTGTGACTGCATTTGGGAGGGAGTGGTAAAGGGATGCAAGCCTGAAGGGGTGCTTCTGATAGTGTTTCACAAAATGGAGATTGGGTGTGGTGTTAATTATGTTTTTTCCACGATTAATTTTTTTGATTTTAAAACAAAAAATCCAGGCTTTTCTGCTAAAGATGTGGATTCAATCCTGGTATCGTTGGGGTGATCTGCCACTGACTTTGATGATGCTCTGACATCTCACCCAAATTTTTAAAAATTCATTCATGGGATATAGGCATTGCTGGCTAGGCCAACATTTATTGCCCATCCCAAATTGCCTTTGAGAAGGTGGTGGTGAGCTGCCTTCTTGACCTGCTGCAGTCCCTGTGGTATAGGTACACCCACTGTGCTGTTAGGGAGGGAATTCCTGGATTTTGACCATTTTTTATGTTTGCCCTTGGACAGTCATTGAAATATAGAAAATTTCCAGAGCAAAAAGAAGCCATTTGACACATTGTGTCTGAAAAAGGGCTATCCAGCCTTAACCCCACTTTCCAGCTCTTGTTCAGTTGTCTTGAAGGTTACAGCACTTCAAGTGCATTTCCGTGTAATTTTTAAATGTGATGAGGGCTTTTGCCTCTACCAGTTTTCAGGCAGAGTTCCAGACCCTGACCACCTTCTGGGTGAAAAGAATCCTCCTAAACTCCCAACTAATCCGCTGCCAATTACTTTAAATCTATGCTTTCTGGTTACTGATCTCTCTGTTAAGAGAAATAAGTTCTTCCTATCCACTTTATCTAGGTCCCTCGTTTCTATACACTTCAATTAAATCTTCCTTCATCCTCCCTTGTTCCAAAGAAAACAACCCTAGCTTATCCAATCTTAAAATTCTCCAGTCCTGCCAACATCCTCATAAATCTCCTCCCATACCCTCTCTCTTGCGATCACATCCTTCCTGTAATGTGGATCCTTACTGCAATGTGATCAGAACTGGGTACACTACTCTAGCTGTGGTCTAACCAGAGGTATTTTTATTCATTCATGGGATGTGAATGTCGCTGGATAGGCCAACATTTATTGCTTATCCCTAATTGCCCCTTGAGAAGGTGGTGGTGAGTTGCCACCTTGAACCGCTGTAGTCCCTGTGGTGTAGGTACACCCACAATGCTGTTAGGGAGGGAGTTCCAGGATTTTGACCCAGCAACTGTGAAGGAGCAGTGATATATTTCCAAGTCAGGGTGGTGTGTAGCTTGGAGGGGAACTTTCAGGTATTGGTATTCCCATATGTCAGCTGCCCTTGTCCTTCTAGATGCTAGGCAGGTATGGAAGGTGCTGCCTAAGGAGTCTTGGTGTGTTCCTGCATTGCATTTTGTATATGGTGCACACTGCTGCCACTGTGTGTCGGTGGTGGAGGGAGTGAATGTTTGTGAATGGGATGCCAGTCAAGCGACTTCTTTGTCCTGGATGGTGTCAAGCTTCTGAGTATTGTTGCAGCTGCACTCATCCAGGCAAGTGGAGAGTATTCCATCACACCATTGACTTGTGCCTTGTAGTTGGTGGACAGGCTTTGGGGAGGTAGGAGGTGAGTTACTCACCGCAGGATTCCTAGTATCTGACCTGGTCTTGTAGCCACAGTATTTATATGGCTATTCCAGTTCAGTTTCTGGTCAATGGTAACCCCCAGGATGTTGATAGTGGGGGATTTAGCGATGGTAATGCCATTGAATGTCAAGGCACAAGGGTTAGGTATTGGAAATGGTCATTACCCAGCACTTGTGTAGTGTGAATGTTACTTGCCACTTGTCAGCCCAAGCCTGATATTGTCCAGGTGTTCGTGCTTTTGGACATGGACTGCTTCAGTATCTGAGAAGTCACGAATGGTGCTGAACATTGAGCAATCATCACTGAACATCTCCACTTTTGACCTTCTGATGGAAGGAAAGTCATTGAAGCAGCTGAAGATGGTTGGGCTAAGAACACTACCCTGAGGAACTCCTGCAATGATGTCCTGGAGCTGAGATGATTGACCTCCAACAGCCACAACCATCTTCCTTTGTGCTAGGTATGACTCCAACCGGTGGAGAGTTTTCCCCCTGATTCCCATTGACTCCAGTTTTGCTAGGGTTCCTTGATGCCACACTCAGTCAAAAGCTGCTTTGATGTCAAGGGCAGTCACTCTTTATACAGTCAGTGGTGCCAAGCTGTTCAGCTGTAAGAGGGCATTCCAGTTGAGCACAGTTCTGTCATCATCTGATGCTTATACTCCCTTTCTAGTAAGATTCATTGGGTAGCAGGCAAGTGGAAATCCAAAACAAAAACAGAATTACCTGGAAAACCTCAGCAGGTCTGGCAGCATCGGCGGAGAAGAAAAAAGTTGACATTTCGAGTCCTCATGACCCTTCAACAGAACTGAGTAAATGTAGGAGAGGGATGTAGGGACAAGCAAGCAGTGAT
Organism: Carcharodon carcharias; assembly: GCF_017639515.1. Classification (NCBI taxonomy): domain Eukaryota; kingdom Metazoa; phylum Chordata; class Chondrichthyes; order Lamniformes; family Lamnidae; genus Carcharodon; species Carcharodon carcharias. Next base: position 156,881,930 of record NC_054476.1, on the reverse strand, counting down.
AGGACCAGATAATCAAAAGATGTCACAGACAAAAGAATAAAGAAGTGTTGAAGGTGGTGATATTATCTAACATAATGTGCTAATTAAGAATGAATGGCAGGACACACAAGGTACAGCTCTAGATGGGATGGAGTGAAATGAGACTAACAGGGTATAAGAGGTATAGATTTAAAAATAATGGAAATAGGTGGGAAAAGAAAAACCTATATAAATTATTGGAAAAAACAAAATGGAGGGGGAAGAAACGGAAAGGAGGTGGGGATGGAGGAGGGAGTTCAAGACCTAAAGTTGTTGAATTTAATATTCAGTCCGGAAGGCTGTAAAGTGCTTAGTCGGAAGATAAGGTGCTATTCCTCCAGTTTGCGTTGAGCTTCACTGGAACAATGCAGCAAGCCAAGGACAGACATGTGGGCAAGAGAGCAGGGTGGAGTGTTAAAATGGCAAGCGACAGGGAGGTTTGGGTCATTCTTGTGGACAGACCGCAAGTGTTCTGCAAAACGGTTGCCCAGTTTGCATTTGGTCTCTCCAGTGTAAAGGAGAACGCATTGGGAACAACGAATGTAGTAGACGAAGTTGGGGGAAATGCAAGTGAAATGCTGCTTCACTTGAGAGGAGTGTTTGGGCCCTTGGACGGTGAGGAGAGAGGAAGTGAAGGGGCAGGTGTTGCATCTTTTGCGTATGCATCGGGAGGTACCATGGGTGGGGGTTGAGGAGTAGGAGGTGATGGAGGAGTGGACCAAGGTGTCCCGGAGGGAACGATTCCTACGGAATGCTGCCAGGGGGAGGTGAAGGGAAGATATGTTTGGTGGTGCATCATGCTGGAGTTGACGGAAATGGCGGAGGATGATCCTTTGAATGTGGAGGCTGGTGGGGTGATAAGTGAGGACAAGGGGGACCCTATCATGTTTCTGGGAGGGAGGAGAAGGCGTGAGGGCGGATGCGCGGGAGATGGGCCGGACACGGTTGAGGGCCCTGTCAACGACTGTGGGTGTAAAACCTCGGTTAAGGAAGAAGGAGGACATGTCAGAGGAACTGTTTTTGATGGTAGCATCATCAGAACAGATGCGACGGAGGCGAAGGAACTGAGAGAATGGGATGGAGTCCTTACAGGAAGCAGGGTGTGAGAAGCTGTAGTCGAGTAGCTGTGGGAGTCGGTAGGCTTGTAATGGATATTGGTGGACAGTCTATCACCAGAAATTGAGACAGAGGTCAAGGAAGGGAAGGAAAATGTCAGAGATGGACCATGTGAAAATGATGGAGGGGTGGAGATTCGAAGCAAAATTAATAAATTTTTCCAGGTCCCGACGAGAGCATGAAGCAGCACCGAAGTAATCATCGATGTACCGGAGAAAGAGTTGTGGAAGGGGGCCGGAGTAGGACTGGAACAAGGAATGTTCCACATACCCCATAAAGAGACAGGCATAGCTGGGGCCCATGCGGGTACCCATAGCCACAGTTAAAGGAGAAATTGCTCAGTGTGAGAACAAGTTCAGCCAGACGGAAGAGAGTAGTGGTGGATGGGGATTGTTTTGGCCTCTGTTCGAGGAAGAAGCTAAGGGCCCTCAGGCCATCCTGGTGGGGGATGGAGGTGTAGAGGGATTGGACGTCCATGGTGAAGAGGAGGCGGTTGGGGCCAGGGAACTGGAAATTGTTGATGTGACGTAAGGTGTCAGAGGAATCATGGATGTAGCTGGGAATGGACTGGACAAGGGAAGAGAGAAGGGAGTCAAGATAACGAGAAATGAGTTCCGTGGGGCAGGAACAGGCTGACACGATCCGTCTGCTGGGACAGTGCTGTTTGTGGATTTTGGGTAGGAGATAGAAGCGGGCCGTCCGAGGTTGGGCGACTATCAGGTTGGAAGCTGTGGGAGGAAGATCTTCAGAGGAGATGAGGTCAGTGACAGTCCTGGAAACAATGGCTTGATGTTCAGTGGTGGGGTCATGGTCCAGGGGGAGGTAGGAGGAAGTGTCTGCGAGTTGACGCTCAGCCTCTGCGAAGTCGAGGTCAGTGCGCCAGACAACAACAGCACCACCCTTGTCAGCGGGTTTGATGACAATGTTGAGGTTGGACCTGTTGAGGAGAGAACGGAGTGCAGCAAGTTCAGAGAGAGACAGGTTAGAATGGGTGAGAGGAGCAGAGAAATTGAGACGACTAATGTCACGCCGACAGTTCTCAATGAAAAGATCAAGAGAAGGTAAGAATCCAGAGGGAGGGGTCCAGGTGGAGGGAGAATATTGGAGATGAGTAAAAGGATCCGTTGAACGGGGAGAGGACTCCTGCCCAAAGAAGTGAGCCCGGAGACGAAGACGGCGGAAGAGTTCAGCATCGTGCCGAGCCCGAAATTCATTGAGATGAGGGCGTAAGGGTATGAAACTAAGTCTTTTGCTGAGCACAGAACGTTCAGCGTCGGAGAGGGGAAGGTCAGGGGGTATAGTGAATACACGGCTGGGGCTGGGATTGGAAGATGGGGTGGGGACGGAGGGACAGGTTGGGGTGGAGGGTCCTAGATGGGTGTTGGTGTTGATAAGTTGTTGGAGCTTGTGTTCCTTAGCACTTGAGAGAAAGAGAAGTTTTTTGTTGAGGTGTCGGATGAGACGAAGAATAAAATGAAACTGGGGGCACACGCAGCTTTGAAAAAGGGTGCGGCGGTGCTGCTGGAGGGAGAGGCCGAGTGTGTTCATATGGCGGCGCATGGCACTGAGTGTGGATCTCAATGCGACGATATATTGAATTCAACAACTTTAGATCTTGAACTCCCTCCTCCATCCCCACACCCTTTCCGTTCCTTCGCCCTCCCTTTTGTTTTTTCCAATAATTTATATAGATTTTTCTTTTCCCACCTACTTCCATTATTTTTAAATCTATACCTCTTATGCCCTGTTACTCATTTCACCCCACCCCCGCTAGAGCTGTAACTTGTGTGTCCTGCCATCCATTCTTAATTAGCACATTCTCTTAGATAATATCACCACCTTCAACACCTCATTGTTCTTTTGTCAGTGACATCTTTTGATTATCTGCTCCTATCACTGCTTGCTTGTCCCTACAACCACCCCCCCCCCCCCAACTTCTCTCACCCCACCCCCACCTTGAACCAGCTAATATTTCACCCCTCTCCTAATTTTACTCAGTTCTGTTGAAGGGTCATGAGGACTCGAAGCATCAACTTTGTTCTTCTCCGCCAATGCTGCCAGACCTGCTGAGTTTTTCCAAGTAATTCTGTTTTTGTTGAATTCAATATTCAGTCCGGAAGGCTGTAAAGTGCCTAGTCAGACAATGAGGTGCTGTTCCTCCAATTTGCGTTGAGCTTCACTGGAACAATGCAGCAAGCCAAGGACAGACATGTAGGCAAGAGAGCAGGGTGGAGTGTTAAAATGGCAAGCGACAGAGAGGTCTGGGTAATGCTTGCGGATAGACCGAAGATGTTCTGCAAAGCGGTCGCCCAGTCTGCGTTTGGTCTCTCCAATGTAGAGGAGACGCATTGAGAGCAACGAATGCAGTAGACTAAGTTGGGGGAAATGCAAGTGAAATACTGCTTCACTTGAAAGGAGTGTTTGGACCCTTGGACGGTGATGAGAGAGGAAATGAAGGGGCAGGTGTTGCATCTTTTGCATGGGCATCGGGAGGTGCCGTAGGCCGTGGTTGAGGAGTATGGGGTGATGGAGGAGTTGACCAAGGTGTCCCGGAGGGAACGATCCCTACAGAATGCCGCCAGAGCGGGTGAAGGGAAGATGTGTTTGGTGGTTTCATCATGCTGGAGTTGGCGGAAATGGCGGAGGATGATCCTTTGAATGCGGAGGCTGGTGGGGTGATAAGTGAGGACAAGGTGGACCCTATCATGCTTCTGGGAGGAAGGAGAAGGTGTGAGGGCAGATGCACGGGAGATGAGTCGGACACGTTGAGGGCCCTGTCAATGACCGTGGGTGGAAAACCTCGGTTAAGGAAGAAGGTGGACATGTCAGAGGAACTGTTTTTGAAGGTAGCATCATCAGAACAGATGCGTTGGAGGGGAAGGAACTGAGAGAATGGGATGGAGTCCTTACAGGAAGCGGGGTGTGAGGAGCTGTATTCGAGGTAGCTGTGGGAGTCGGTAGGCTTGTAATGGATATTGGTGGACAGTCCATCACCAGAAATTGAGACAGAGTGGTCAAGCAAGGGAAGGGAAGTGTCAGAGATGGAGCATGTGAAAATGATGGAGGGGTGGAGATTGGAACCAAAATAATAAATTTTTCCAGGTCCCGAGAAGAGTATGAAGCAACACCGAAGTAATCATCGATGTCCCAGAGAAAGAGTTGTGGGAGGGGGCCGGAGTAGGACTGGAACAAGGAATATTCCACATACCCCATAAAGAGACAGGCATAGCTGGGGCCCATGTGGGTACCCATAGCCACACCTTTTATTTGGAGGAAGTGAGAGGAGTTTAAGGCAAATTGTTGATTGTGAGAACAAGTTCAGCCAGACGGAGGAGAGTAGTGGTAGATGGGGATTGTTCGGGCCTCTGTTCGAGGAAGAAGCTGAGAGCCCTCAGACCATCCTGGTGGGGGATGGTGGTGTAGAGGGATTGGATGTCCATGGTGAAGAGGAGGCGGTTGGGGCCAGGGGACTGGAAATTGTTGATGTGACGTAAGGTGTTAGAGGAATCACGGATGTAGGTGGGAAGGGACTGGACAAAGGGAGAGAGAAGGGAGTCAAGATAATGAGAAATGAGTTCCATGGGGCAGGAACAGGCTGACATGATCGGTCTGCTGGGACAGTCCTGTTTGTGGATTTTGGGTAGGAGGTAGAAGCGGGCCGTCCGAGGTTGGGCGACTATCAGGTTGGAAGCTGTGGAAGGAAGATCTCCAGAGGAGATGAGGTCAGTGACAGTCCTGGAAGCAAAGGCTTGATGTTCAGTGGTGGGGTCATGGTCCAGGGAGAGGTGGGAGGAAGTGTCTGCGAGTTGGCGCTCAGCCTCCGTGAGGTAGAGGTCAGTGCGCCAGACAACAACAGCACCACCGTTGTCAGCGGGTTTGATGACAATGTTAGAGTTGGACCTGAGAGAACGGAGTGCAGCAAGTTCAGAGAGAGAGAGGTTAGAATGGGTGAGAGGAGCAGAGAAATTGGGACGACTAATGAAAATGGAAATCCAAGTTGATTTTTCCCCTCCCCATCCTAGTATCATTGCATCAAAATTCAGCTGTTGGTCCAGCTGACATACTTAGCTTTGCACACAAGCCAGGATGCATATGGTTTAATATGAGCCCCCTGGTGAGGGCTTTATCTACTAGTTCATCACAGGAGCTTTGAAGTCGAAGTTTCAGCAGTCTGACACGCAGGAGTACTGTAAAAGAGTTTAAGATTTGAATTCCATCTGCGTTTTCTCTAAATTCCCTTATTTCTGATTGCATGAATACTGTGCGCCATGCATTCACTGGGTACGTTGAGACTCATGCAGCAGAGTGAATGGCATAGCTGAAATAACAGGTGGTTTGCACGCAGTTCTATGCAGCCACTATGCGTGTGGCCTGTAAATAAATGACCTAGTTGATACAAGCAGGAAGCAAAAAGCAAAATGAGACTGGTCAAGCCCATCCTCAATTGTAACAGGGCTGGTCTTCAGAAAATGCTTATCTTTTACACATAACCTGAAAGACCGGATGAGAAATTATTATTATCCATAAATGGTTATTGTTGCATTGCTGTTTGTAGGACCTTGCTGTGTACATTCTGGCTGCCACGTTTCCTTAATTGCAACATTTCAAAAAGTACAACGCGGCTGTAATGCACTTTGGGACGTCCTGAGATTATGAAAGGCTCTATATAAATGCAAGTCTTTTCTTTCAATTGCATTGAGCTGCAGTTAGAAAAGAAATAGTGACTGACTGCTCCTGAGTGTAAAAGGAAAGATTAGAAAGAAGGCGGTTAAGGGGAAGGTAGCATTGAAGTATATTGTGTAGATAAGGTATATTCAGACTATTACTTCGCATTAGAGCCCTACTTTCTTGGTTTAACAGCCGTGTTGCGAATAGCCTGCCCACCATCTACAAGGCACAAGTCAGGAGTGTGATGGAACACTCTCCACTTCCCTGGATGAGTGCAGCTCCAACAACACTCAAGAAGATTGACACCATCCAGGACAAAGCAGCCTGCTTGATTGGCACCCCATTCACAAACATTCACTCCCTACACTACTGATGCATAGTGGCAGCAGTGTGCACCCTCTACAAGATACACTACAGAAACTCACCAAGGCTCCTCAGGCAGCAGCTTCCAAACCCATGACCACAACCATCTAGAAGGATCAGGGCAGCAGACACATGGGAACACCACCACCTGAAAGTTCCCCTCCAAGCCACTCACCATCCTGACTTGGAAATATATCACCATTCCTTCACTGTCGCTGAGTCAAAATCTTGGAACTCCCTCCCTAACAGCACTGTGGGTGTACCTACACCACATGGACTGCAGCAATTCAAGAAGGCAGCTCGCCACCACCTTCTCAAAGGCCATTGGGGATGGGCCTAACCAGCGACACCCACATCCTGTAAATGAATAAGAACAGAGGAAAATCTAGCCTTTTGGGATCCTAGGGATTGGGCAGCAACTTTGACCATGAATAGCAAATTTTCTAAGTCCTTGGCAGTCTTGAGTGCATATTAGAAAATAAGGGTGAAGCGCCCTTAATTTCCTGAGATACACTTGAAGCAGGTGGTTTGCCTTGAGATGAGCAAGTATTTAGCAAGGCTCTCCTGGCTTGTCGCCTTGGAGCAGCATGAGGGAAGTGGCAAAACAACAACAAAAACAACTTTTATTACTATATCACCTTTTAATATAATAAAACCTCCCAAGGTGCCTCACAGGAGCATTATAGAACAAAATATGACACTGAGCCACATAGGGAGAAATTAGGGCAGCTGGCAAAGGCTCAGTCAACAAGGTAGCTTTTAAGGAGTGTCCTAATGGAGGAAAGTGAGGAGGAGAGGTGTAGAGAAAATATTCCAGAGCTTAGGGCTCAGGCAGCTGAAGGCACAACCACCAGTAGTGAAGCATTTAAAATTGGGGATGCACAAGAGGCCAGAATCAGATGAGCGCAGGTATTTTGTGGAGTTATGGGGCTGGAGGAGATTCTAGAGATATAAAGAGTGGTGGCCAAGCAGGAATTTGAAAACAAGGATGAGAGTTATATTATCAAGACATTGCTTGGTCAGGATCCAATGTAGGTCAGCCAGCACAGGAGTGATAGGTGAACAGGACTTGGTGTGAGCTAAGATACTGGCAGCAGCGTTTTGGATGACCTGAAGTTTATAGAGCATAGAAACCTTCTAATACTGCGTGTTGTTGCTCAAAGCAGGATTTTTTAAAAAAATTTTCAACAGCATTGTCATTCCTCACTACGATGAGCACAATCAAGGAAGCAGTTATATTTTGAAATGTAATATTATGTGGTGTGGTCACTTTAAACTACCTCGGTGCTGAATTCAGAAAATACTTGCATTGTGTTTATACTCGAGTGAAGAGAGGCTTTCCCAGGAACGCACACCCGGATGCCTATCTGCACTCTAGAATCGTAATGAGTTGTGATATTCCCAGATTTTATTAGCACTTAATATGCCATTAGCCACATATTAAATACAGGTGTATATCTGGTAGACGAAGTGCAACAAAACTACATGCGCCAGTCCTTTAAAAGCAGTCTCAGGACCCGCATATTGTTTTTGCTGTTTCTGATATAATCTTGAGCAAAATTTCCAACCAGTAATCCATCCCCCTCCCAACCTCAACAGGGTTTGCAGCGAGTGACAGGAGGAAGTCAGCAAATTGAATGTCAGTAATGTGAGAAAGCTGCATGTACTTGAACTAGGACTGGAAAATTCCACTGCTTAACTAGCCTGGGGTGAGCTGTCTACTGACTTTAGCGAGCTGAAATAACAAAGCAGTTTGCCAACTTGTAACATTGAATTTGTGCCACTTTCAGGTTCTATCTCTGGTCATGAGGCTTCTTTTCTTCAATTTTCTGATGTTACTCTTGTCTGTCCGCTGAGTTCTTTGTAGCAGCATTATTTTTCCTAAAAGTCCTTTTTAGGCTTTCTGTCCTGAGGTCAAAGTATAAATAACCGTCTTTGGATGCTTTAGAAGTTTAAGATAGGGGAATTTGAGAAAAAAGATACAAGGCCAAAGAGTCAGTAACTTGAAACCTTCCTCCTCTGCTGGCCCTGTGATTTTGCTTGGGGTTAGCTCAATGCTTTGAATCACGGGTCTCTGAGCTTTTGACTTTGTGGGTCTCATAGCTGAATATCATTTGAGGCTCGTCGGTTATTTATGAAGACTAAATCATTATGAATCATATATCCTGAAATACAGATATCACCTCATCTTGATGTTTTTAGGATTGAACAAAGTCCTTTTCAAAGTTCAGGCTTTGAGGTGGCATTCCACAGTGGGTTGGGGTACCAGCTGTCCTAACATGGGAACTTTGGTAGTTTATTTCATCCTTGATGCCCCTGAGGAATTCCAAATTACTGCCCCATTAACTCTGGCCTGGGTCTTTTAAGACATTCCTTAAATCCTATCTCCTTCACCAGTCTTAATGTCTCCTTCTACCACTCAGCATCAGTTTTTGTCTGGTTGCTCTCCTGTAAAGCACCTTGGGATATTTTATTACGTTAAAGGCACTATGCAAATGCAAGTTGTTATGGGAAGGAGCTGGCCCTCGGCCTGCATTGGTAGTGGCCAGCCAATCAAATTAGGTGGAAGAGTACATTACCATCTTTCCGCCTTATTTGCATTGGCTGGGGCTCCCAGAAAATTGACCCTGTGGCTTACCTCCAAACCAAGGGTGACCAGAGGATTCATGAGGGGTCCAAAAATCTGAAGGTAGGCCTCCTGCTTTATTTTTTGCCTCTTGCCGAGATTATGCAGTCCAATCACAACCTTCTCACTGCCGACTCCATTGGCAAGAAGAAGGTCTTGAACAGCATGAACAGCCTTACAGTTATAGGCCCAGGGTAGGGAAGTCCTGTGATTCTGGGCTGTACAGGAGTAGTACACTTCAGATTCCCACACTCTTAGGTATCACTTGGGTGGGACTCAGGAAAATCAGCCCTTGAATGTCAACAGAGAATTTTACTAAAGGGGCATCACACCCAAGCTTGAGCCTGTCTCTGACATTCATGTTAAATCTGGGCAAGAGTCTTTGGCTAATGAGCAGCTGTGGGAATTCTGTCTGGAATTATTTTCTGCTCCTAAGGCCAATAGTAATGTTTCAATTGTTGCACTGACAGAACTGTATAGTTTATCCATGGTCTAGTTTTTTTAATGTTGGAACTGGGATTTCTCTATTATTTAGCACCTCTCACTTTTACTTTCAAGGCTTTCTCTTTATATATATATATTTTTTTTTTAAATTGTTGACATTTGATCACCCTATGTTACATATTCAGTTTTCTAATTGGAAGCCTTGGGGCCAATTTTCACTTCAGGTAATTGGTATTGACTGGGAGAAAAGAGCCTAAAATTGGGGTCAGCGGCCTGACTGCTCCGTTACCCCCGATGATTGGCCCACTGTACTTTTCATAGGGACCCACTTCTGTACAACTGTAGCACCTCCCCAAACAAGTGAAAGGGCTCTCTCCTATACAATTTTAAGGGACTTTCAGGTAGACATTGTGACCGCATGCCCTGCCTGTATATGCCAGCATTCTGATCAAGAAGCAATGGAAAATTTCAAAAACTGATTTTGTATTTTCTTTTTCTGGAACCGGAGTGAGCATAGGCTTCCCCTCCCTTTCACCCACCCCGTCCTCTGAGGACCTACTGCTGCTGCATCCCAGCCAAGTGACATTCCATGAGGTCACTGAGCGGCATCATTTGCTGTCCACAGCAAACCTGCAAAATTCAACTTGAGATGAGCGCTTGAAAACCATGGCTGCCTTTTCACTATCAAAACAAGTAGGGTAGGGTGGTGCAATGTGCCAGTGAAGTTGACCTTTTTTTTTGGCTCAAGTGTATTCATAAGGTCTGGCAAAGTGCCTGTATGTCAAAACAAAACACTGATTGCATCAGATATCCTTTTTCAAAATACATATATATATAAAAATCAAATCACTTAACAGACACTGTCTGTTAAGTGACCTGTGTTTAAATGTCTCAGGGTCTGTATCTCCTACAATGCCTTAGGACCCAGTCCAGACTCCATTGCAAAATGTAAACTAGGTAACTATGTGAAGGACTAAGGAATAGAAGGATACATTGGTGGGGTTTGATGAGGATGGGTGAGAGGAGGCTCATGTGGATCCAGCATGGAGCTTTAGGCTGAATGGCCTATTTCTGCTGTAGATGCTTTACAATTCCATGTAAAATAGGGAAGAGCATGTGCTTTGCATTTCCTTTCTGGTGTCATTGCTTTGACTTGAAGAAACTAGAAGCTTTAGATTCTGTATAAACTGATGACATGATTCCATCCTCCAAAAGGATCAATTGGGAGCAGACACATGAAAATCATTTGCCTTAAATTCATACTAGGTAGTATATGTCCACAAAGCTGCTCCTTTCAATCTCTGGCTGTTTCATCATTTGATTAGCTTCCAACTCTGAGCCTGCCATGTGTTGTGCAACATTTGCAGTGATTTAATTTAAAATAAGTGCACACAAAGGTGATGAGCAGAGGGGGTGAGTTCACCAGTGTGGTGGCTTGCTGCTTGGATTAGTTGAACTGAGTATTGAGGACTCAGTGACTGGCAGCTCCCTCTACTGCGGAAGTAACTGGAAGTGCTGTTTACATTAACAGTGACCCTCAGAGTCCAGTTCCACAAGTAATAATCGCAGCCTCTATTTAATTCTTTGGTCTCTTGTTTCCTCCATCACTTTTTTCTGAGCAGGGGTTGAAGGTAAAGGAATGTTCATTTTGTGCAAGTTTGCAGCCTGACTGAACCCCACCTCCACCCACTCAAAAATTCCATGGGGAATACAATTTTTCCTTTCTGTTTACATTTTCTTTAACTTGTGAATAAGGCCATTCACTGTGAGGAACAATCAAATCCACAAAGACTTTCATTGCCAGAAAGCACTATGATGATCAGCCAATTCTAAGTAGAAATTTCAGAGACCCTAAACAACATGGTATGGTAATTATGGTTTTATTTAGTGTGTAATATAGCTTTAAGAATAATACTTGTTAAGGAAGATCTGTAGTAACCAGTATTAGTAGCATGGGCTACCTCAGCAGCCAGTGCAGAGATGGAGTTGGAGTTGAAAGCACACATGTAGTTGCTGCTGAGTATATTACTCATGGACTCAGACATTTACAGCACAGAAGGAGGCCATTCAACCCATCGTGTCCACGCCAGTCAACAAAGATCCGACTACAATAATCCCATTTTCCATCGCTTGACCCATAGCCCTGGAGGCTATGGCAACGCAAGTGAATATCTAAATACTTCTTAAATGTTACGAGAGTTTCTGAGTCAACCACCCTTTCAGGCAGTGAGTTCCAGGCTCCCACCACCCTCTAGGTGAAAAAGTTTTTCCTCAACTTCCCTCTTACTTTAAATCTATGCTCCCTGGTTATTGACCCCTCTACTAATGAAAAAAGTGGCTTCCTATCCACCCTCTCTATGCTCATCATAATCTTATACACCTCTGTCAGATCCCCTCTCAATCTTCGCTGCTCCAAGGAAAACAACCCCAGCCTATCCAATCTTTCATCATAGCTCAGATCCTCTAGCCCAGGCTGCATCCTTGTAAATCTCCTCTGCACCCTCTACAGTGTAATCACATCCTTCCTATAATGTGGTGACCAGAACTGCACACAGTACTCCAGTTGTGGCCTAACCAGCGTTTTATACAGTTCCAGCATAGCCTCCCCACTCTTTTATTCTATGCCTGGGCTAATAAAGGCAAGTATCCCATATGCCTTCTTAACCTGCCCTGCTACCTTCAGGGATCTGTGGATTTGCACACCAAGATCCCTCTGATCTTCAGTACTTTCCAGGGTCCTACCATTCATAGTGTAATCCCTTGCCTTGTTAGCCCTCCCTAAGTGCATTACCTCACACTTTTCTGGGTTAAATTCCATTTGCTACTGCTCTGCCCACCTGACCAGTCCATTGATTTCCTCCTGCAGTTTACAGCTATCCTCTTCATTATTTACCACCTTACCAATTTTCGTGTCATCCGTGAACTACTTCATCATACCCCCTGCATTTAAGTCCAAATCATTTATGTACACCGCAAACAGCCAGGACCCCAGCACCAAGCCCTGTGGAATCCTACAGGAAACAGACTGCCAGACATAGAAACATCCCTCTACCATCACCCTCTGCTCCCTGCTTCTCAGCCAATTTTGGATCCAATGTGCCACTTTGCCTTGGATCCCATGGGCCCTTACTTTCTTGACCAGTCTGCCATGAAGGACCTAATGAAAAGCCTTGCTAAAGTCCATGTAGACCACATGAAATGCATTACCCTCATCAACATTCCTGGTTACCTCCTCAAAGAATTCGATCAAGTTTGGCAAACATGACTTCCTTTAACAAACCCATGCTGAAAATCCCTGATTAATACATGTCTCTCCAAGTGCAGATATACTCTGTCCCTCAGAATTATTTCAAGTAATTTCCCCAGCACCGAGGTTAGACTGACTGGTCAGGAATTTTTTGGTTTATCCCTTCCTCCTTTTTTACTAATGGGACAATGTTAGCAGTCCTCCAGTCTCCTGGCACCTCACCTGTGGCTGGAGAGGATTTGAAAATTACTGCCAGGGCCCCTGATTTCTCTTCCCTTGCCTCCCTCAACAGCCTGGAATACATCTCATCTAGGCCTGTGGATTTATCCACTTTTAAGGCTGTTAAACCTGCTAGTACCTCCTCTCTTTCTATATTAATTCCCTCTAATATGTCACAGTCCTGCACCCTGAAGTCTATACCTGCGTAGTCCTTTTCCATTGTGAAGACCGACGCAAAGTATTCATTGAGGACTGTACCCACGTATTCCGGTTCTACACATATATTACCTCTATGGTCCCTAATTGGCCCTACTCTTTCCCTACTTGTTCTCTTGTTCTTTATATATTTAAACCCTTTTGAGGTTTCCTTTATTCTACCCACCTATGCTTTCTCACGCAATCTCTTAGCTTTCCTAATTTCCTTTTTAAGTTCCTCCCTGCACTTTTTATACTCCTCTAGGGTCTCTGCCATATTGTGGCCTCAGTATCTGCCATAACCTTCTCTTTTTTCCTTAATCCTAACCTTTATGTCCCTTGACATTATTGTAAATAAACTTAATGTTTCCACCCAAGAATTGTCTGCAGATCAACTCTATCACTGATAGTACAACTCGGCCACCCTACAACAAACTGGTGACGAGGATAAAACAGATCCAGTACTGTCCCTCGCCCGGCAGTTGAGTGTTTATGATAATTAAAAAGAAAGGAAAATATACTAACCAGGTATGCTGTCACTAAGTTAAAGAAAAAACGGTCCCCGATCCAAATAGCTAAGAAATCTCCCGGACCCCTCCCGACATTTAAAAAATACCAAAGTTGCAAGACCGCTGAGTGAGAATCCACAAGATGGGTGAACAAAACATTTGAAAAAAGAAAAAACCCTGCAGAATCACCCAGAAAAGGGAGAAGAAATTGCGGGTGTGTTTTTTTCCCAAATAGGAACAAAGTTTTACAAAGTTAAAAGAAAAAAAGGCCCACGATCGCGGGGATCCCACCAAAACTCAAAGTACGGGAAACACAGCAGACAAAAGCCGACAGCTGCAGAAACGGTCCAAGTAAAAAAACGGTGACTGCTCCAAAAGCAGCAATATATTTAAAGTGGTAAATACAAGAAAAATGGCTAAACACAGAAAATTAGAAGAGACGCCAGAGAGAGGGCAACCCTGCCAAAGGGAACAAGAGACCCCAGAGAGAGGGCAACTCTGTCGAAGACAACAAGAGACCCCAGAGAGAAGGCAACTCTGCCAAAGGGAACAAGAGACCCCAGAGAGAGGGCAACTCTGCCAGAGAGAACAAGAGACCCCAGAGAGAGGGCAACTCTGCCAGAGAGAACAAGAGACCCCAGAGAGAGGGTAACTCTGCCAGAGGGAACAAGAGACCCCAGAGAGAGGGCAACTCTGCCAGAGGGAACAAGAGACCCCAGAGAGAAGACAACTCTGCCAGAGGGAACAAGAGACCCCAGAGAGAAGGCAACTCTGCCAGAGGGAACAAGAGACCCCAGAGAGAAGGCAACTCTGCCAGAGGGAACAAGAGACCCCAGAGAGAAGGCAACTCTGCTAGAGGGAACAAGAGACCCCAGAGAGAGGGCAGCTCTGCCAGAAGGAACAAGAGACCCCAGAGAGAGGGCAGCTCTGCCAGAAGGAACAAGAGACCCCAGAGAGAGGGCAACTCTGCCAGAGGGAACAAGAGACCCCAGAGAGAGGGCACCTCTGCCAAAGGGAACAAGAGACCCCATAGAGAGAGCAACTCCACCAAGGACAACAGGAGACCCCAGAGGGAGGGCAACAAGAAATCAAACAGTTGAAAGAATAGATCATTGTCCTTCAAGTTCAAATGGAAAAGGAACATGTAACCATTCAGCAACATGAAGAAATAGTAGAGTGGAAGCATAGCAGAAGAATCAGAGAGGGCTCAGGGGCAGCCCTGATAATCAGAGAGGGCTCCCTAGTAAACAGGGAGGGCTCACATGAAGCCCTGGGAGTTGTGTAAAACTGGATACAGCCAGGAGACAGGAGTTCGGATAAATTCCAAGGCAGTGCCAGATTAGTGAAGCAAGCTGCCTAGCAAAGGGCTGAAGAGTCAACTAAATGAAGCCAAAGAAGCTTTGGAAGCAAAAGTCGCAGAATTTCACAAGAAGCAGACAGGATTATGAAATTTTGGGATACTCAGCCGCTTCAGACAAGTTGAGCTTGCATTTGAGAGAAGTTGGTTAATAGTGATGTCAAAAAGAAGGCTGAGATTAAAGTCTGTACTAGAAAGAAGATGACACATAGAAAGAAGATGCAGAAGTACTAATAGGGCCTCCAACCGGGTGAAGAGAAAGTGAGATCCATAAGAGAGGCACCTGCACCAAAGAATGCCTCAGAGCTCAAATCATTCCTAGGAATGATCAACGATTATGGGCAGTTCTTACCCAATTTGTCTACAGTGTTGGCCCCCCTGCATTCCCTGCTCAAAAAGAACCAATGTTGGTCTTGGGAGGGAACCCAGGAAGGACCTTTCATAAAGGTGAAACAATTATTACACTCGTCCAATCTATTAGTGCATTATGACCAGACAAAAGGATTGGTGCTGACATGTGATGCATCTCCCTACAGAATGGGAGCAGTGCTCTCATTGGAAAGACAACTGCATGGAACGGCCAATAGATTACGTATCAAGAACGCTCAACACAGTGGAAAAGTGTACTCGCAGATAGAGAAAGAAGACCTGTCCATCATCTTTGGTGTCAAGAAATTTCACCAGTACGTACATGGCTGCCATTTTACAATATTTTCAGACAACAACCCATTGCTAAGATTGTTTAGTGAGGACAAGGCTATACCACTCGTAGCCTCAGCAAGAATACAACGATGAGCTTTAATTCTGGCAGCATACGAGTACACTTTCGTACATAGGCCTGAAAATCAAATCGCAAATGCAGATGCCTTTAGTCATTTGCTTTTACAAGAAAATGAGCACATCCCAGTTCCACAGGAAGTTGTTCTCCTGTTAAATGTCTTAGATTCCTCGCTGGTATGCGCTCAACAGATCAGAGACTGGACAAGTTGGGACCCAGTCCTAACTTAGGTATGAGAACAAGTGTTACATGGTTGGTCACAGGAACCCGTATCTGACAGATTGAAACCGTACTTCAACAGAAGACATGAAATAACCAGCCAGGATAGTATCTTATTGTGGGAGCACGAGTGATAGTTCCTCCAAAGGGAAGGGAGCCACTTTTAATTGAATTACACAGTGCCCATCCAGGAATATCCTGAATGAAGACCATAGCACGCAGCTACCTATGGTGGCCAGTGATGGATGGCGAAACACAGAGTTTAGTAAAGCACTGTGTGCAATGTCAGCAACTGCAAAAGTTGCAAGTGACAGCTCCATTACACCCATGGGACTGGCCAGGTAGACCCTGGGTGCGGTTACACATTTACTTCGTTGGACCTTTCCTGGGACAATGTTTCTGCTCGTTATCAATGTCCATTCAAAATGGTTGGATGTATATGAGGTGAAGTCACTGATGTCGGCCGCTGCAATTGAGAAACTATGTCAGAGTTTTGCCATTCACGGACTACCAGAAGTCGTCATTTCCGATAACAGCACGGTATTTATGAATGCTGAGTTTCAACAGTTTATCAACCTCAACGGTATCAATCATGTGAAAACTGCACCGTACCACCCTTCCTCAAATGGACTGGCTGAAAGGTCGGTTCAAATGTTCCAGGCAGGCATGAAAAAGCTAACTGGTGATTTCTTGGCAACCTAGCTAGCACGCTTTCTTTTTCATTACAGGACCACCCCTCACACAACAACAGGTGTCACACCCGCGGAGTTATTGTTGAAACACCGTCTCAGGACAAGATCGAGCTTAATAATGCTGAATTTAGAGGGGAAAGTGGAAAGGAGTCAGGGAAGTCAGAAAACTAGACATGACTGGCATAGTTGCGGGAGGAAATTTACTGTGGGAGAGCCGGTATACGTGAAAAATTTGGGGGAAGAACCAAAGTGGTTACCGAGTGAAATAAGTGCAGTGACTGGCCCCTACCTTACCATGTGGAGGTGGAAGGCTGGATCATCCATAAACATGTGGACCATTTAAGGAAGAGAGAGACAAATCACCAAGATTTGGTTCCACCAGTGATCATGACCAGGTCTGCGTTTCCTGTTAAGGATACTCAACCCAAGACTGACATGTCTGATGTTCCTGTAAGAGTTGAGGAACAGAACTGCAAGTGCCCACCTAATGTTCAGGCAACTCCAAAAAAGGAGATTCCTGACACAATCTGAAGTTATGGAGCTGCAATATTCCACACGATCCAGGAAACCACCTGAAGTCCCCAGTGCATCTAATCTTCATTAACATTAAAAAGGAATACGCAGTTTTAATACCTTACTAAAATTCAGAATGCTTCTGTTGTTACCAGGAGCAAATCATCTGATGCATCATGAGCAATGCCACAGGAGTCCCTATAGCTACATAATGAAATCATGAGATGCATGAAGCTTATGTTTTTAATCACTTGTTTTGACATGTGATCTTACACATGTGTGCTGCTAAAGTGATAATGGGGTTAAAGATGTGTTACCACTGAGTAATGTGTGGCAGAAATAGACCAGTCTTATGTCTGTAATCTCCTACTTACAGTATTTACAAATCCCGTTGACCTTGAGGTCCTGTGTTGCTAGTATATTATGGCCTACATAGCCCATAACTGAAAAGAAAGATACGGCGAAATCTGTCCCTCCGGGAACATTTGATTAAATGACCACCTGTCCCATGCAGTTAGTTTGCCTTAGGCCCATTTGCTTTCTAGTTAATTAATGTTTTGAGGATTACCTTAGTAAAACAGTGATATTTTTGGGACATTTAATGCGATATTGCTTTACTTTAAACTTGCTTCAGAATTTTTTTGTAGAACACTGGGTAGTGGAGTTTAATGGATCTTTCTAGAAAACCTGCAGAATTTAATTCTAACTGCACAGAGTCTGGAAGATTTTTCATTCCCCGAACTCTGCTCTCTTCAAGATTTTATTTTTCTTTTCCCTAATATCTCATTCATCCAGAAACCAATCTTTTTCTCGATATGAGGAATTCACTATTTGCTTCTGCATGTCATCTGCACTGATAGCTTTTTGCACTGGTCTTCTCTGAGTGATATGTGTTAAACGAAGGAATAATTTTATTCTTAACAGTGATGATCCATCAAACTATGTGCCAACAAAGCACTCTGTCTGAAGTCATTAGTGTCCCCATAAACTTTTTCTAGGTCTTTCCTTACTCTCAAATTTGGTCAAATTAATTAGACATGGTTTTGTTACTGTTGTCTGTCCCTCTTAAGCCACCTAATGTACTGTAGATTTCGGCATATAAGTTGACCTTTGAAGCCTTAAAATCTGTCCAAAACGAGCGACAACTTATGTGCCAAGTACAGAAGTGAGCCACAGGCGTAGGTGTAGGTGATCACCATTTTGAAATGTCATCTTTATCCATGCAAAGAATGAGTGCGTCTTAAGCTCCCTGCGCACCTTCGCATCACAGCCCATATTGTCAACTTGATCCTTTCGGCCAGTTATAAGGTACTGGTATGCAAATCATGCATTTGTGGGGTGTAAAAATTGAGGCCGACTTCTATTTCAAGTATAGAATGTCATGGCTGACAAGGGGAGTTGACCCATGGATCTGCAAAAACAGGATTTTTAGGGCCTAGTAAAAGAGGGTTGTCTCATACTCCATGAGTTATGATAGTTAAAAGTGAATTTAAAACAATGTGAAGAAATGATCATCCTTTTTACTTTAATATTTGAATATGGTGGAATAGATTGTAGTTTTTTCAACTGGATCTTGTACTGAAGGAAAAAAAAAAGCTGCTATCTTCCTGCTCCTCCAGCAGTTACTCCATGCTGATCCCTTGTCTCATAAATTTTGCAAATCTGACTCCTGTTTTTTCTATTCTGAAGTTATGCTCTACCGTAAAGAAAGCTGACTTTTTTTGGTTTACTCTGCTCCTCCTATTTTATTATTGCTTATTTTGCTTCATTGTTCTTCTATATCAGCAGTTAAGCATGTTTGAAACGGCCTTAGTTGACTTAAGGAGTGGTCCCATCATAGAGTTCATTTTGGATGTTAACAATTACGTTCTGGGTCTATAGCTGTGGTTTATTAGGGTCCCTGTAAAGTCATCTGATTTAGTAACTGCCAGAAGAGTAAATGCTAGTCCAAGTGAACAATTATTGGTAATATACAATTTAAATGACCCTCCTGGAAAGAGATGTATCTGCTTTAATAAAAACAGAAAATGCTTCAGTGTCGCTGGGTCAAAATCCTGGAATTCCCTTCCTAACAGCACTGTGGGTGTACCTACACCATATGGACTGCAGCGGTTCAAGAAGGCAGCTCACCACCACCTTCTCAAGGGCAACTAGGGATGGGCAATAAATGCTGGCCCAGCCAGGAAAGCCCACATCCCCTGAATGAATGTTTAAAAAATCTCAACAGGCCTGGCAGCATTTGTGGATCTAGAAACAGTTGATGTATTAGGTCTATGACCTTTCCCATGTGTCTGCTTTGTGTTTTTGCTTTAGCTTGATTGTGGTATTCTGGTTGTCTCCCATTTTTATGTAATTCACTTTCTTTGTCTTTGCTTCAACCTCACTGTTTCTGTTTCTCACACTATCTTTTAAGACCTTTTTGTATAAGATTATCTAATGTTGAATTGCAGGTGTTTCTGAATCCCTTGATTATAATCTGTGGGGTACCAGAAAGGCTTCAACTGTACAGTTTGATATATTTACTTAAATTTCACTATTTATGATTTTTTTGGGACATTCTTTGATAGTTTCTCCTTTCCATTTTTCTACAGCTCCCAGTATTATTTATGACTTGACCAGTAGGATATGCAGCTGGTAAACCTGCTCCTGGTCCATTTACTATTGTCACTTTGCAGCCATCTGCTTTAAAATTTCAAGAACTGAAGTATTGGTGCAATAAATCTGATGTAGTGTTCCTTGGTCCCATTACTTCAATCTGTTACTGCACCCCAAAGATTCTTATTTTGGAGATTATCTTGTACCCTAATCATATAGCTGTGTAATTGGGCCTGGGAGATGCATGATGATAGATGTGAGGTAGCACTTGACCAAATTCTGCCAGTGCAGCTGAGATTGGAAACTCACCACGTGGGGATCTTTGGTCTGAACCTGCATCTTTGCTACTCCATTGCAACATGGCGCAGTCCTTTAAAACAAATTTGCTCTTTTTCAAAACTGAGGCAGATATTTTATTTCTGTTCAACTTTTCTGCTTCAGAATGTAATGTTTTATGCTTTTTTTAAAATTACACAGCTCCTTCATTCCAAAGTTTATCAACCATCTCTTCAAGTGCAAGCCAATCAGTATGGTGGGGGCAGAGCAGGTAAGAACTTTAGTGTCTCCATGGATTAATGTTCTTAATAAAACAACTTGTATAATTATTTGCATCATGTAACCATGTTAGTTCCAACAGATTTAAACATTTATTTTGCATTTTGATCAGTAGCTCAGAGTGCTGGACTCCCAACTGGATCTTGAGTTTGCTTCTTTCAGTTGAATGAGTTTCATTTGTTCCTGACTGATCAGATAGATTGGACTGGGGTAGCAGAGTTCAGGAACTTGCTGTACACCACGTGGTTGTATATATTAGGAACTGAGGTTAAGGCTGGAATTTTTAAAATTTCAAATAGACCTTTTTGTCTGGCAAGAAGAGTACCCTTGCATCTCATCAGTCTTGCTGTCTCGATGCAAATCCAGGTCCTACAGGTGAAAGGATGTTTTTCTAACTCATTCAACATAAATGACAATATTACACAGTGTGTCTGTTATGTCTTCTAGTTCCCAGAAGTTAGAAATAATCACAGTTCAGACTCACAACGTTAGAGCTTCATCGAGTGTATTTCTTGCATCTCTCCATGTGGCTCATAGACTGATACATTGTTATACGGCACATGACTGCAGTGCAACAGAGGCACCCCAGGATATATATTTACATAAAAATTAGTTCCCATTTCTTTACGAATAATACAATAGTGTCAGAAAGATAGGCAATGTGTGAAATTCAAACGTTCATAACATTGTTAGTAGGCATAATTCTTTGGAGCTAGGGTAAAATACTATGTTAAACTTGCTG
The DNA here is from genome assembly GCF_017639515.1 of Carcharodon carcharias. Lineage (NCBI taxonomy): Eukaryota > Metazoa > Chordata > Chondrichthyes > Lamniformes > Lamnidae > Carcharodon > Carcharodon carcharias. The sequence goes on along the minus strand of NC_054476.1, from coordinate 156,861,074 downwards.
TGTGAATGTTGATACTGATACTTGATACCAAAAGCAGGCAAGCACTGACTGCTTCTTTTTCATGGTACAGGAATTACTACAAAGGGTTGAATTTTTGCTCCCGAGTCGGGTGTGTAGAGTTGGAAAAATTCTTGACTCCGCAAATCCACCTCGGTAGAAACTTCCCCAGATGATTGGATCCTCTGGAAACAGTGCGAGACGAGCTGTTTAAAAGGCCCGCCTTGGTGCTCTGGCATGGGTCCCAGTTGTAATAAAAACAAAAAACAGGCCTCTAGCCCTCATCCCTCACATCCCCTCACCCCCACACTCCCCATTTCCCATCTTTGTCAGTTCATGCCACTTTATGCCCACACCCACTCCCCATGGCCCTTCATGCCCTCCATGCCTGGCCGGACCAGCATTTATTTTCCATCAAGATAAAAACAAAAAACTGCGGATGCTGGAAATCCAAAACAAAAACAGAGTTACCTGGAAAAACTCAGCAGGTCTGGCAGCATCGGCGGAGAAGAAAAGAGTTGACGTTTCGAGTCATCATGACCCTTCAACAGAACTGGGCGAATCCAAGGAGAGGGGTGAAAAATAAGCTGGTTTAAGATGGGGGAGGGGCGGGGTTGGGTGGGGGGAGAGAAGTGGAGGGGGGGTTGTGTGGTTGTAGGGACAAGCAAGCAGTGATAGGAGCAGATAATCAAAAGATGTCACAGACAAAAGAACACAGAGGTGTTGAAGTTGGTGATATTATCTAAACGAATGTACTAATTAAGAATGGATGGTAGGGCACTCAAGGTACAGCTCTAGTGGAGGTGGTGGGCATAAAAGATTTAAAAATAATGGAAATAGGTGGGAAAAGAAAAATCTATATAAATTATTGGAAAAAACAAAAGGAAGGGGGAAGAAACAGAAAGGGGGTGGGGATGGAGGAGGGAGTTCAAGATCTAAAGTTGTTGAATTCAATATTCAGTCCGGACTTCCCCTGCGGTCTGTCCGCAAGAATGACCCAAACCTCCCTGTCTCTTGCCATTTTAACACTCCACCCTGCTCTCTTGCCCACATGTCTGTCCTTGGCTTGCTGCAGTGAAGCCCAACGCAAACCGGAGGAACAGCACCTCATCTTCCGACTAGGCACTTTACAGCCTTCTGGACTTCCTGCAGTGCATCTTGAAAATAGTACACACTGCTGCTGCTGTGCTTCGGCGGCGGAGGGAGTGAATGTTTGTGGGTGTGGTGCCAATCAACTGGGCTGCTTTTTCAAGCTTCTTGAGTGTTGTGGGAGCTGTACTCATCCAGGCAAGTGGGAAGTATTCTTTCACACTCCAGACTTGTGTTTTGCAGATAATGGACAGGCTTTGGGGAGTCAGGGGGTGAGTTACTCATCACAGGATTCCTAGCCTATGACCTGCTCTTGTAGCCACAGTATTAATATGGCTAGTCTAGTTCCGTTTCTGATCAATGGTAACCCCCAGGATGTTGATAGTGGGGGATTCAGTAAAAGTAATGCCATTTAACGTCAAGGGGCGATGGTTAGATTCTCTCTTGTTGCAGATGGTCATTGCCTGGCATTTGTGTGGATGCATGTTACTTGCCACGTCAGCCTAACCTGGATATTGTCCAGGTCTTGCTGCATTTGGACATGGACCGCTTCAGTATCTGAGGAGTCGCGAATGGTGCTGAACATAATGTAATCATCAGTGAACATACCCACTTCTGACCTTAAGATGGAAGGAAGGTCACTGATGAAGCAGCTGAAGATGGTTGGGCTGAGGACACTACCCTGAGGAACTCCTGCAGTAATGTCCCAGAGCTGAGATGACTGACCGCCAACAACCACAACTATCTCCCTTTGTGCTAGGTATGACTCCAACCAGTGAAGAGTTTCCTCCCTGATTCCCATTGACTGCAGTTTTGCTCGGGCTCCTTGATGCCACACTTGGTCAAATGCGGCCTTTATGTCAAGGGCAGTCACTCTCGCCTCACCTCGGGAGTTCAGCTCTTTTGTCCATGTTTGAACCAAAGCTCTAATGAGGTCAGGAGCTGGGTTGCCCTAGTGGAACCCAAACCGAGTGTCAATGAACAGGTTATTGCTAAGCAAGTGCCACTTGATAACACTGTTGATGATTCCTTCCATTACTTTACTGATCAAGAGTAGACTGATGAGTCAGTAATTGGCCGGGTTGGATTTGTCCTGCTTTTTTTTGTACAGGACATAACATTGGCAATTTTCCACATGGCCAGGTAGATGCCAGTGTTGTAGCTGTACTGGAACAGCTTGGCCAGGGGCGTGGCAAGTTCTGGAGCACAGGTCTTCAGTTCTATTGCTGGAATATTGTCAGGGCCCATAGCCTTTGTTCTATACAGTGCCTTCAGCCATTGCCTGGTATCATGTGGAACGAATCGAATTGGCTGAAGACTGGCATATATGATGCTGGGGACCTCCAAAGGAGGCCAAGATGGATTATCCACTTGGCATTTCTGGCTGAAGATTGTAGCAAATGCTTCAGCCTTATCTTTTGCACCGATGTGCTGGGCTCCCCCATCATTGAGGATGGGGATATTTGTGGAGCCTCCTCCCCTAGTGAATTGTTTAATTGTCCGACTGCACTACTGGACGTGGCAGGACTGCAGAGCTTAGATCTGCTCCGTTGATTGTGGGATCACTCAGCTCTGGCTTTCACTTGCTGCTTATGGTGTTTGGCACGCAAGTAGTCCTGTGTTACAGCTTCACTAGATTGACACCTCATTTTTAGGTATGCCTGGTGCTTCTCCTGGCGTCCCCTCCTGCACTCTTCATTGAACCAGGGTTGATCCCGTGGCTTGATGGTAATGGTAGAGTGGGGGATATGCCGGGCCATGAGTTTAAGATTGTGTTCGGGTACAATTCTGATGCTGCTGATGGCCCACAGTGCCCCATGGATGTCCACTCTTGAATTGCTAGATCTGTTTGAAATCTATTCCATTTAGCCCGGTGGTAATGCCACACAACAAGATGGAAGGCACCCTCAGTGTGAAGACTGGATTTTGTCTCCACAATGACTGTGCAGTGGTCACTCCTGCCGATACTGTCATAGACAGATGCATCTGTGGCAGGCTGGTTGGTGAGGATGAGGTCAAGCATATTTTTCCTCTTGGTTCTCTTAGCACCTGCCGCCGACCCGGTTTAGCAGCTATGTCCTTTAGGACTCGGCCAGCTCGGTCAGTAGTGGTCTTGGTACTCTTATTGCTCCTATGCCAACTCAGTCCCAACTCATACTAACCTTTCCCCCACCCACCACCCTTTTCCTACACCTTCCATGCCAGCTTAACCCAGTATCCATCATGGGTAGACCTCAGGAGCCATGATGAAATGAAATAAAATGAAGTTCCAAGTATCTATTACAGCCTTAACTATGGTCTAAAAAACACTCATTGATAAAATCCCTTCAATGCATTTAAATCATTTCAAGTACATAATCCCTAATAACAACAAATATTTCCTTCAAGTACTTAATCCTGATTTAAAAAATAAACATTTGTATTCAGAGCCCCACATCAAGGACAGCTAATCTCTTTATGACCACTTGGAGCTGTCAATAAAACTCTGAATTTGTAGCCCCACCCCTCCTCCCCTACAATGTGATAAAGATAGGCTGTAGAAGCAGTCAAGCAAAAATAATACTATAATGATAGCACTCAGTTCTTATGTCAACAACACTTTTTTTGAAATTGCAAGCACCATTTTTTCTCAACTGCAGGCCGGCTGTTTTGTTTTCCCAAAATTTAAAGGGCAAAGGATTTAAATGACTTGACAACTTTCCAGTTCCACAGAATTTTCATTCCTACCCTTAACAATCCCAAAGGGGTACCTGAGCTCGCCTAAATAGTACCTTACATCTTCTAAAGAGTGCCTTATGTCTCCAAAAGGTTACCCTACCTTTCCAAAATGGTTCTTGACCTCTCCAAATAACTCCAGCAGGTTTAGACCTTTTCCTCAAATATGTAGAGCCCACAAGTTGTGTTTTAGAAACTAGGGTGGCAAAAAGTGTTTCTGTTTGTAGGTCGATGCACTTTTAAACATTTAACTGCATCTATGAAGTGCAAATGCGTGAAATACGGCCCACCCTGTTCTCCACCCCCCACCCCAGCTCTGGTGAAAATGGTAGGTGCCAAGTTCAGGGTGGGACTTCCGGACTCCAGGCTCCGGCGCCATTTCGGCTAAGCCACGAAGCCCTTCCAGCTTTGGGAAAATTCAGGCCAGTATGTAAACTTGAAAAGTTGACTGTATAGGTGATCGGCATCAGTAATTTTTATTATGCAACTATTCAGGTCCATGTGATGTAGAAATGCAGCATGTAACCATTCCTTCTCTTGGATTTGGGAGTGGGCCATGGGAACAGTCATACCATTGTTTCCTTTGCTATGGACTCAGGGTAGATCATTGTAACTCTTTCGAGTACAAACCCGTTTCCATCTGTTTCAGATGAAGTTATATTGTTTCATAGTTTGCCATTGTGAGATTTGAACTCTTGATCTTGGGGTTACAAACCCAGTACCATAACCACTTGGCTATTTAGGCCAAGCGCTGTAACTCTTTCGAGTACAAACCCGTTTCCATCTGTTTCAGATGAAGTTATATTGTTTCATAGTTTGCCATTGTGAGATTTGAACTCTTGATCTTGGGGTTACAAACCCAGTACCATAACCACTTGGCTATTTAGGCCAAGCGCCCATTGTAGCTGGCTTTTTTCTTGCAGCTGCACTTTGTAACATTCCACCAAATTTGAGCTCATGAAGACAATAAATATTGGTTTGATTTTTTGGCCATAAGTGCAACCATTCTCTGGCAGAGCCACCTGTTTTCCTGTACTTAATTGTGAGACTTGGGTTCAAATTCAGCCGACAGAAGGAGATGAAAGCCTTTGGTCACAGATGGATATCAAAGGATGCAAGTAAGATAAATTTTAGCCATCTCATTGAAGTCCACTGATTTAGTCAATTATAGGAGAATATAGTCCTGGCCTCCAGGACATCTTATTAATTTTTTAAATATTTTTGCTGTTTAAGGCTCCACATATACCAGTTGCAGTATAGCAGACATGATTTGTCTGGGTAACCAGGCACTTCCACATCAGTCAGTTTGCACTATATTCTTTTTTTATTAATTCACTTGAATTTTTCCATTTTATGTGCTTCCCCCTAATTTGCAAAACTCTTACCCAGTAATCTTAGTATCGTCATTTATTCAGAGATAAATTGGACAATAAACTGATAAAACAAAATGGCTGGACATTTTTGAGATCTACCTACAGACTATGGATGCAGCTGTTTAGTCTATCATAGCACTACATATCTGTAGGTCTCTCTGTTTGCTTGTAACAGCAACATTCTTTGTGTGAACTGTGTGGTAGAGGGATTGGCTTTCAACAGCTCAGCTGTTGACTATGGCTACAGCTGTTTATGGACAGCTCCTAGTGTTTTTATAGTGGAGAATTCTGACTACGTCGTTACAATCCTGTCGATTTAATTTCATGAGACACTGATACTTAAGGCATGATTTCACGCAGGTATAAGTTTTAAGTTGAAATTTGCAATTCCTCAAGAAATTTAAAGTTTGATTTTCTCCTATTTTAAATGGAATTAAATTTAAAAAAAATAATACCTATGGACTCCTGTATCTCAATTCAGACTTAAGCTTTTCAAAACCTAATTCTGCTCAGCTCAATAGTAGATGGTTTTGTATGACAGGATTTTTTAAAGTCGTGTTGTCACAAACACCACTGATCGCTCTTTTATGGCACAGCCATACATCAGAAGGGCTCAGCTTCAATCCCAGATCAATGTCAAGTTAACTGATCTCAATTATGTTAACCATGGGGCTGCTACAGTTGTTCTCAGCACCCCTAGTCTAAGGAGGAGAACATCTGACAGGGTTCCCATTCTTGATAGCCAGTAACTCGTGCTGGATAATGATGCTGGGTGAGGGAAAGATTGAGCTTGATTGCCATGCCCTGCAGAAGACTCGATGTCTAAGTCAGCCATTAGGAAAGGCCACTTGATGTTAGTGGTGGAACTAGTATTCAGCTAAGGAGGAAAAACATTGGAGAGAACAGATCATCTGTTTCCAATAAACCTTTAGAAAAATGTATTAAATATGTAATTTTATGGCTGAGATGTCAAATAAATGCCTTAAAAACCTAAAGTGTAAAGGTATTAACTTACACTTTCTGCTGTGCTGAGGTCTTTCTTCAGATAAAATATATTGGAGTTACCACTACTTGTGGAATACTAGTCAATCTGAGGTTTTAATCGAATAGCAGAACAACATTTGTTCTTACTGGACTGTAAATATGGATAGGGTGGAGCTGCCACCAAATTTGCTAGTCCATCATTTTTGGCCAATGAAAGCCCAAATTAGTGAAAGTTATTCCCACCTCCAAAAAAGGATAGTGGGAGCCAGGATGAAGATTATTTTCTTGTTTGAAGAAAAGGTTTAAATGAATAAGTTAGATCAGGAGTGGCAAATCACTTTCCCATTGGCCACATGCTGTGGGTTTGCCATGATTGTGAGAGATGCAGCACATCTATAATGTGTTCAGGTATGGCAAATAGCACAGCTTTCCTCCTGTACTGGCCCGACTGGTAGAATATATCGCATAAAATAAGTAATTCTAGTCCTACTGTGCCACCAATTCCAGCCGGGACCTGTTGTGCACACACATGCACCTCTTAACAGCAAGCTAGTCTGGAGTCTAGGAATGGTGTAAATGGAGCAACATTGATGTAACACTACATTGATTGGTCTTCAAATAGTGCCATGAGCAGGGGAAGAAGAATCATTCAGTCAGTCCTTGTCACCTGAGCTATAATTTATAGATCAGGTTTTTAAAAGTTAAAATTTACTTCAAATTCTCCAGCTCGCAAAACAATAAGACAGAATTCTTCACCAATGCGCTCCTAATAATACTGATCTTTGGGTCAGCGTGTAAGAATGTAGTAGAAAGTTCATACTTGAGGTTGAATGCTTCCCAGAGCTTTTGGATGTTCCCCTCTATATAATGGCTGTAGTATAAGAAAATGGGAAGAAAGGCTGAATTGGCAAAAAGCTGCCAAATAAATATCTCTGCCTAGGTAATCAACCATTCCTCCTCCACCCTAACCCCTGAGACAAAGGACATCAAAAGAAACCTTTAACAATTAAATAAAGCTATCAATCACAGTTGGGTTCAAAGATATAAGGCTAGTTTCCCACAACCTGTTTCTAGCCATCCTGCAACTTTGATCTCAAACCTGTTTCCTTTAGGTAATTTCTAGCAGACGTTTGGAGAATTACCAGGTGAATACCTACGCTGTAAAGCAAGCAAACGTAGCAACAAGTTAACATTTGCCAGATTCTATAGATGGATTACTCGACAGAGAGAATTTATGAGGACGTTTTTGTGAAGCATTAACCCTAACAGTATTGTAATTAAAATTTATGAAAATAAAATCACTTAATCCCAGCACCAACTATCTATTCAAACTCCATTTCATTGTGTATTCCCCACATACTTTGTACGTTTCCTTTCAAACACGTATCTGTTTTTCATGGTCTCTGCTTTAAAAAAAATACATGTGGTGCATACAAATAAAAACAGAGAATGCTGCAAACGCTTAGCAGGCCTGACAGCATCTGTGGAGAAAGAAAAACAGAGTTAACGTTTCAGGTCTGTGTTCTGATGAAAGTTCACAAACCTGAAATGTTAACTCTGTTTCTCTGTGCACACATGCTGCCAGACCTGCTGAGTGTTTCCAGCATTTTCTGGTTTTATTTCGGATTTCCAGCATCTGCAGTATCTTGCTTTTGCATGTTATGAGCTCTCCCTTTTCTAATAACCACTTTACACGGAAAATATTACTACTAGCTTTATTTTATTCGTGATCTTGAGTTTATTCCCCCTAGTTACTAACTCACCAACTAATGAAATAATCTGTCGTTACTTTCTCCTTCAAAACATTTCATAATTTTGTGAACCTTTTTTTTTCAAAGCTTGACCTTCTCTGTTCGAATGAGATAACCCAAATTTTTCAAAACATTGATTCATAACTGGAATCTCTCATTCATAGTATTACTCCAGTGATCCTTTTCATTGCCCTAATATCAATCCTGTAATGAAATACATGCAATATTCTTACTGTAGTTTGGTTGCATTCTACATGATTTCTTGTTTTTTAGATTTATATATATAAAATCCAGAATGATATTTGCAGTTTTTTAATAACACTTCCATCTTTAAAGATCTCTATAGATGCACCAATGGATTTAGCATTTAACAAATACTTCCCTTCCACTTTCATTTTTCTCAGAATGTACTATTTCACATTTAACTATACTAAACTTTTTAGTTGACATTTCTAGGCTTTGTTCTCATCCATTTCGCTTTTGGTAATCTGCATTTTTCCTCTCACTTACCACCAAATTAGGGACCGGGGGATCAGCAAATTCCCAGATCATTTCTTTTCTGAATATGTACAAATTATTCACCTAAATTGAAAACAATAGCGGTTCCAGCTCTTATCACTAGGGTATTAAAGGCATGTAGACAGAAGTGGACTGTTGCAGTTCAGCCAACCATCATGCACCCAACTCAATGTGACTTCAAAAGAAAGAAGGTTAGGGCAGGATGTATCAGAGGTGGCCAATCTGTTGCTGCCCAATTTCAGTCACCATTGAAAGTGAAAATCTAGCCTTTGTCTAACCACCAAAGATATTGGCCCAGTTAGTCGTGTTCTTGCCTCTGACTCAGATGGTTGTGGCTTCGGGTTCCAATCCAGAGACTTGAGCACTGATTCTAGGCTGACATTCCTAGTGCAGGACTGAGGGTGTGCTGCACTGTTGGGGGTGCATTGAGATTAAGTTGAGGGATTTCATTGAGAGTTTAAATTCAGAGTCCATCTGCCCCCTCAGATGGATGTAGAAGAGCAGGGGAGTTCTTCCTGGTGTAATGGCCAACATTTATCCCTCAACCAACACCTTAAAGCAGGTTAGCTGGTTGTTATCACATTGCTGTATGTGGCAGCTTACTGGGTGCAAATTTTGCTGCTACGTTTCCTACATTACAACAGAACCTACACTTCAAAAATATTTTGTTGTAAGGTGTTTTGAGCAGTCTTGACATTGTGCAAGGTTTTTGTTTTCTTTATATTAGTTGCTTAGGCTATAGGAATAAACAAATCATAATGAATGCATAGCTTCAAGACTGAGAAGCATTTTGTTAAAGTTGAGATCATTTTAATTTTGGAATGTCTGGAAAAAGGAAAATACATTCTATCTTTATCTCTTCTACAATATAGCTCAGTGTTCCAGCCAACCGTATAAAAAGCCAGCAATTTGAAATAAAATGCTTGTGACATTTATTTTCTTCTTGTAGCAGAATGTGAAGTGTGTAGAACGTGAAATGGGTGGAAAGGGACATGCAAGCAATGTTATAAATAATTTCAAACGAAGTTGGTCAACTTTTCTTACCGTTTTTGGGAGAAAAAACCTAGCCAAGGAATTTCATGATGAGTGGTATGGGATTGGAGGCAGCCAGAGAGATTTCTCAGGAGAGGGGCAGAGCAGGGATATGACCAGCCAAATTTTCTGGGAAAAGAGCAGTAGCAATCAAACAAGAGTCCTTTGAAGAAGCAAAGAGGTAGACAAGACAAGGCAAAGCTGACATTTTGGCAAGGTTCTGAGGTAAGGCAAGTCTCTTGTTAACTCCATTTAGGATAGCCCTTCACTACCAAGAAAATGATTTCTCTTTAAGCTCCCGATGCAAGTGTTTCATTGAAACAGTGCGATCAATGACTATAGTTGAAGGAAGCAGTGTTCGCCATTTGGTACATATCAACTGGTTTCAACAAGATTAGCCCTTTAATATGAAGAGAAAGAAAAATTAAAGTAGAAATCAGGTCAGATATAACGTTACTGGGGGTTGAAGAGTGGCTTGAGGGATTAGAGCTTAGAGTCACTCAGCGCAATATTTCAATGTGTCATCCCTGCCACTGCCCATGGCCATGGCCATTCCATTAATGGTAAGCACCACCTCTACCATGGGGATAATGAAATGCGCCCATGCCTGTCTCCCATTGGTTAACTTCTGCTGCTCTCAGTTGTGTGCCACCTTGCTCTGCAAGAGAGAGGGAAGCATGTCAGTGAGTGTGGTGCAATCTGCTTGGATGATGGACACGGTCCGCAATGTGGGTGTGAGACTTGCAGCAGTTGTAAGCTATGTGAGGATTAGATGAAGCTATGAATGTTAGGTGTGAACCATGATCGATAGAGGTTATTGGTAGATGAGTGATATAGGTGTGGTGCATTGAGCAATGTGTGGGAGTAATGGTGCAGTTGGTGGGATATGGCATTTGAAAATGCATTCACTGACCTTGACCACTCGTGTGAGGTCATTGAACTTTTTTGTGGCAGTGCATTCAGGTTCCTAGTAGTTGACTCCTGGCAGTGGCTACCATGTTTATCTGGTGCAACTGCTTTCTGAGAGTATGTCTGGAGCACCTCCTGACCCATTGTAGATTCCTTTCCAAACAGCACTCTGGGTGTTTCTACATCATATGGACTGCAGCAGTTCAAGAAGGCAGCACATCACCACCATCTCAGGGCAGTTAGCGATGAGCAATAAATGCTGGCTTAGCCAGCGATGCCCATGTCCCATAAACAAATTTTAAAAAAGGAAAAGTCCTGACAATCGAAGGAGGCATTCAGAAGGCTGGTGACTTTGTGCTGTGGGCCGCTGGGGCAAAGGTAAAGCTTTGGAGCAGTAATATTCTGCTCAGCACAGCTGAAGAGCTGAAATTGTGCTTGTGAGTTGGTGCTGGAGTGCAGACTTGGGAATCCAGTGGAACAGAGTCTCAGGAGAAGGGATTGAAACCCGTCTTTGAGGCTGTCTGAGTTGGAGTGACTTTTTGGAGAGAATGGCAAGGCGAGATCTTTGAAAATGAAGACTGGAATCCCTTGTGAGAGCAACAGTGTTTGAATGAAATTGGTTGACTCGCAGCGTTTACTGATGTCTGGCGGGGGGGTCGTTATTGAGAAATCCGTGGAATCTTGGTCACATCTGCCATTTATGGTGCAGTGTGGTGTGTCCAACTAGAGTTTGTCTGTTAATTCACATGTACCTCATATTAACCTTGAATGTTAGAGTATAAGATAAATGTTGTAAATTGCTTTATTCTTCTGACCTTGTGTAGTAAAGTTTATTTTTGTTTGTTTAAAACCTGTAGAATCTTGTGGCTTCAATCTCTTCACAAGTGCACAAGTGTCTTGAATCTCAAACTTTGTCTACTTTAAACAAAAGTTATTGGTCCCCAACTGGATCGTACCAAAAATTTGGGGGTCTGGACCAGGATGTGCCATTCTTCTACCTTTCCAGCTCAGAATCAGGTGCAGAAGGACTTCCAGCACCTGCTCCAACCACAATGCATGAACCCTTTAAGAGGTGCAGTCTAGCTTTATCTGGTGCTCATCTCTCTCAATTTTGGGTCTCTTTCTGAGGCATGCATCCAACAGCATGGTTATCTCTGGCTGCAATCTGTTAATTCACAGGTAGCATGTAGTTGACATGCTGCCTGCATCAGAAACATTGACGTGGGTTAATGTCGCATTGGGATCCCACCTTTTCTTCTTTTAGTGTTACTATTATTGAATTTTGCCACCAGTAACTTTTGTTGGATCTATACACTCGTGTATAAAATGACCTATGTTTAAAACAGGCTGAGGGGTAACGGGTCCAGCAGCAATAGTCCCAAAGGAATCATAATTGATCTTAGTGGATACTACCACTCAGGCTTATTGATACCACAAGTAGGGCACATCTGCAGCGACTAACTCCTAACTTCACATTGTAAGGTAAATGACCCATTTAACACTGTGAAGATCAATGCCCTTAAATGGGATGCACTTTAAACTAGTACGCATTTAGGCAAAATATTTTATATTGATTTAATGGCAAAAAATTAGGATTTGAAAAGAATCTACACATAACTAGACTGTGCTGTAAAGTACTGGAATTCAGTTATGTCTCAGCAAATTATTTACAAAAGATTACTGTCAATTAGTACAGGAAAGGTATTCTGAATCATATTTCGTGCTTTTACTTCGATTTAGAATGTCATAACCACAGAAATAGAGTTTTTGCATACTGAACCTGTGAAATGTCAAGTACACTTAGCAAGCCTGAGGCAAATATTGTCTGGCAGGCGAACTATCTGTCGGTGTCACATTTATTTGGTGTCAACTTCTTGGCCAGCTAATACCAGTTGACCTGAACAGGAATGCACCAGCTCCACAATTTTTCATCCTCATGACCAGTCTCAGTAGACTGAACAGTGCTTACCAGCATTCCTTTTGCTGTTGACACAAGTCTGTGAATTTTGCTTTTCCCTCTTCTTCCCTGGGCCATGCTTAATTTACTGCCCAGATGGATGCTGAGGTCTGCACCAATTATGTTAAACCTTGTATTAAAAAAAAAGTTTAAAAAGCAGACTGCCACCCAATCTGAATTAGTTTACTTTCCCAGGGCATTGCATAAAGGTTGTTTATCACCGACCTACACCATGTTCTGACAGTGAAGGTCACCCTAGGCTTAAGGGAGATTACCATCTAATGTTTTGTCTCTGGTTGAGACATTTCTGTTTACAGCATATTAAAATATTGATTTCCCAGTACAGTTTCTAGAAAGAGTGACATGGCAATGTGAAATAATAGAATGTTGCTGTTGTTACAGGGTCTGCCATTTTTAATAACTGAACACAAGTTAGTCTGGGAGAAATTTGGCCATTTGAACTTATTGTTATGCAATCAAATGGTCAGAGCCAAGAAGCTAGCTCCCCAATTGAATCATAGATAAATATAAACGAGATTTGTGTTGCTAGGTTAAGCTATTAGAGTACGGATTACAATGTCCACATGAACAAAGTGATGTCACTTTAAGCACAAAATAGATGTTTATTTTGTGATGACATGTGGACACAACAGCTCCCCCTATTGACTGAACAGCCTATTGCAGATAAGACTCATCTGGAATCAGTCCTCTTTCATCTAATCTAAGGGGTTCTTTGGTGTCTGTGCAACTGTAGTGTGTCATGTTGCAGATTATTTTAACCTTGTGTAACTCTTTGGTGGATCAAGATTTAAAGTGCTGTGGCATTTGGGACATTCTAAACAGAAAAACTTGCATTTATATAGTGCCTTTCATGACCACAAACGTCTCAGATTGCTCTTCAGCCAGTTTTTAGCCAAAATAAATAATAGGATCTTAATGTATTGAGAGCTTCAACAAAGTTTGATGATTCTGGGACCTTGTCTTTAAGCCAAGCCAAGAAACACAGAAACCTGCACTATTTTTTTTATTAGAGTAAAGAGAATTGTGAAGTGAAATGATCCAGCTCTTTACATTATTCATGTCGACCAATATTTTAACCAGGTTACTTATCTGCAATGAAGCTGTAGAATTAGAGGATCTGGGACTAAAAAGTGACAAACTTCAAATGAGACTGAAACTCAATTTTAAAAATTGCATAAAATGTTACCCATCAAAAACAGTCAATATGATTCTGATTAATTATAGGAACATAGGACTTAGGAGCAGGAGTAGGCCATTCAGCCCTTCAAGTCTGCTCCACCGTTCAATAAAATCATGGCTAATCTGGGTGAGGTCTCAACTCCATAAACTCCATTTAAACATGAGTCCAAATAACTTATTTGAAGAATGCTTGGAAAGTTATGTGGATAAATATGCACAGTCATGACAGAATTCCGGTTGTAAGATGATGGTTTGGTTGCTACAGGGAGTTATTTGTGGAATGAAACTGATGAGATTTGAAGACTTTTTTGCATGGTTAGATTAACATCCTCATGTTCCTCTTGATCATAAGTATTATGGAGAAATTTGACAAATCTTCATTTTCTCAGAAGTTTCCTTCTAGTTCGTTATCTCCTTTTAGAAATGGATTGCCTTGAATAAAACCCATCATAGGGAAAAATAGTGCAAAGTCTGTGACAAAAACAGATATGATGGGTCAGATGGCCTTTACCCATTCCAGACCTTTCTACAGTCTGTAAAATCTTCACTGTGGAATAAGAGTTGGGGTAGAATCGTCCCAGATTTGCACAAAGTGAAGTGCTGGCTGCAATGTATTGTCCCATTCTCATTGAGTCCCGCCTCATTAATAATGCATTCTGGGAAAACACTCCAGATCGCTGGCAGGGCAGCCTCTGATTCGTTCGCCACACCGTCAACTAGGCCTTTAGTCATCTGGGTGTCAAATTTAAATGGCGCCCCTGCATAGAGCCAGCACTTTGTAAAGCATCAGGAGCTGCTGCAAAGTTATTGATGCCAGAGGGAGGAAACATGCTGCCCCTAAATTTTGCAATGCCTCCCTCGGGCACCTACTGGACGCAGTGGAGGCCTGCCGTGAAGCCCTGTACCCCTGCTCTGGGCAAAAACCAGCAAGCAAGGCCTGCATGGGAGTTGGTGGTCAGAAGAAGACAGCCACCTTTTGCTCAAAGAGGATGAATGATCTCCTACACCAGGGTAAGTCACTCTTCTCATCAGTCTCAACACTCACACTCACAAACTTATTACACATTCACAGCGCCCTCAATGCCAGCTCAAGGGACATCACAATTCACTCTCTCACACTCACCATCATCTGCCTGGCGAATCCTGTCCTCCTAACTGTCCATGGCACCACTCAGCACCCACAGATACCAGCCATCCTTCTCACCCAGCCTGGCAGATGCCTTGCTTACAGTCTCTCCATCTGTATTCATGCAGGAAAGTTGGCACACAACAAAAGGGAGAGGTCGCAGACTGGTAGAGGAATGCCTGATATCAAGGTCCTCACGGACTTTTGAAAACAGTTATCCAGCTGGCTGGCAAGGATCTGGACCATTCCTATGCTGACAGTGGGGTCAGCGGTGCTCAACCAAGTGAAGACCCAGCAGTGCAACATCCATCATCCATCAGACACCCATGCTGTGAGTGAGTTCCCCTGTTCCACAGTCCCCTGCTATGCACCTGTCATCTCTCGTTGCTTTCGTAGGCATGTCTGGGAAGCAGCCGAGGGGGCCCATGACCCAGGTCCTCAGCTCAAGCCCCTGAAGATACCTCGGAAGAAGAATTTGATGAAACCCTCATTGAAGACCCGTCACAGCGCTCACCCACACCCTCCACCAGCGCAAGCAGACACACATCTTGGTGGGACCTAGTTCTAGAGTAGCCTTGGGGTCACAATCTGGTGAGTACATTGCACTGTCTGATCCACAGCAGGCGGCAGCAGGGACATCCCAGGTTTCCGACACTCAGAGGACTGCTGGAGGCCAGAAGTCTGCTGAGTCCGAGTCATGAGGAGCCTCTGGATTTGGTCATACCTCAGGAGCTACAAAGGCAAGCTCGGGAACATCAGGAAGGGATGTCCGCTGCACTTCTCAGATTGCAAGGCACGATGGAGGAGTTCATCCGCCTTCAGTCTCAGGTAATACTATGGCGGCCGCCATAAAGACCTTGGTCCAGAACATCAGTCCTATACTCCTGCGCGGGATGAACTCCATCACTGACGCCATAGTTGGCCTCCAACAGTGTCAATGCGAAAGGTGTGGGGCAGCTCGATCTCACTCCAGCATCCCCTTCTCTCCTTCAGGCCATCCAGACAAGCTGTGGTGCATCGGACATCATTGAAGTCTTAGTCCATGAGGTAAGAGAGAGTAGAATGGACCTGTGTGCTGGACTGTGCCGAGGACTGTGTGGCTATCCATGTGAAGCATCAGCAGCTCTAATAGAGCTCTGCGTGGTCCATTCAGGAAAGACGTTTACCTTGGCTAGGGTGTCCACAATGATGGATCACTGTCTCGCACTAATGCTAAGGCCATCTAAGACCGAGACTTGCAGGAGTCTCTGCGATTGGAGAGTCCAGAGTGGTTACAAGTCAGCAAGCCATTGGGCAGGTGAGGCACTCTGTGAGTGGACTACAAAGTAACTTCAAAGCTTCTTGGCATGATAAAGTTGTGAAGGGATATGGGTTTACTATGAGCAAGTGGCGATCTGGGAGGGCAGGAACACGATCTTCCCTGATCAATTTGCATGGAGGAGCGATCTCAAGGGGCCAAATGATGTTCTCATGCTGCTCCTTCCTGTGGACCAATGTCTCTGGTTCTGCCTGAAAGAGCTCTCTGCAAGGTGTGAGGGTGTCACGAGTGCATCCCTGCTGAGGTTAGATTTGATATTGCTTCCAAGTTGCCTTGCACATGGAGTTTGCAAGGGAATGGGAAAAGGCTCAATACTTACAGGTGCCTGAGGTTGGGGGAGAACAAAATGCTATGCAGGTTCAAATGCACACATTTAGCAGCAGGGCTCTACAATAGCACAGTTGGCACATGCAAAGGATCAAACTACCAGCAGGGCTGACGGTAACCAGTGCAATTTAATTCAGCTATCATAAATCAAGGTACATGAAAGGAGCTGGGGTCTTCCAGCCAGCAGAGGATAGAAAACCAAAAAGTTAAGGAAATGTGTTGGCAGCTTACTCTGCCTGGAACCTGGTAGTGCTGGGTTGTGCAGGGTGCAGCAGACAAAAATGACCTGGGACACATTCTGTGGCGTTTTGGAGAGCCCTGCCTGAACAGTCCAAACATCTGAACCTCACCTTTAGGAGGCCTAATGTCTGCTCAGTCATGGACCTGGTGGAGGCATGTGTGGCATTGTAGCTCTCCTCAGCAGCACACTGCGGACTGCAAACTGGCATCATCAGCCAGGTCTTCTAGGAGTATCTCTTGTCCCCAGGGAGCCAGCCCTCAATGGCCGAGGCACCTCTGGTACCTGGGAATGGATCAGAATATAGGCTTTGTGAGAACTCCCTGGGAACTGAGCACAAACATGCAGGATTTGCCTTCTGTGATCACATGAGCTGCATGTTCAAAGAGTGGAAACCTTTTCGATTGATGAATGTGACTGGCTGTTGCCAGGGAGTTGTCAAGGCCACAAATATGCAGTCAAAGCACCTTGCACTTGCAGGAAACCTGAGATTGCTGCAAATCCCATCGCTCTTAGAGCCTAGCTTTCGGAATCCAGGTAGAATTGGACAAATTAGATGCCCTGTTCAGGACAGTGCACTATCACCTCCCATATGCATTTCTTTGTCACTGTCAGGGAGATGCTGCACAGGTCCCCAGTGGAGCCCTGGAAGGAACCAGTGGCAAGGAAGCTGAAGGCAGCAGTGACTTTCAATGCCATCGAGGTGGGATTCCCACCAAGTCCTTCCAGCTGCAGGTTGTCATGGTGAAGCTGACAGATGAGGCAACCGCATTCCAGGATATTCTAAGGCGCCTCCGGCATTGCCTTTTGCTCATCTGTCGATAGCTGCACTACCTGCATTACACCCATTGACTGGCCAATATTCGCTGTTGCAGTCAACCCTATTTGCCAAGATCTTGACCTTCTTGAGGTCTCATTGCCTCTTTCTGTCAGGCTGTGTGACAGCCTCTAATGGGCCCTCCATCTCCAAATCCAGATGCCTGCATCATGTAGGCCTCAGTGGATGGTGAACATATTGAAGTAATAAATGTAGTGAGCATATTTTTTACAGGTTGGCCTCCATCTCAGAGCTACTAAGCAGAGTGCTAAGCCCTGTGCCTGGCTTCCACCGAACATGGCATCCCCACCCCACTCCTTCCAGATGAAGGACATCCCGGAGGATCAGAGATGGGTGTCCTCCCATTTATACATGACTGTGCATGGAGACATTGCTCTTTAACCAAGGTGATGAGGGCCCTATGTGGGAACCCTCCTTCTGACACTGTTCATCCACTACCTTTAGGAATCTGTAGAGAGATCATTGCCTTGGCAGCATAGAAAGACTAAAAACATGAGCTCTTGTCATCCATGTCCATTCACCCAGGAGAATGGAGGTTTGGAGCTGTGCTCCTTGGAGGTATCCACCTCCCTTCATTGCTGCCCCTGACAGCAGCAGATCAACATCCTTGGGGTTACCATTGACCAAAAACTGAACTGGACTAGCCATATAAATACTGTGGCTACAAAAGTAGGTCAGAGGCCAGGAGTCCTGCAGCGAGTAACTCACGTCCTGACTCCCCAAAGCCTGTCCACCATTCACAAGGCACAAGTCAGGAGTGTGATGGAATACCCTCCACTTCCCTGGAAGAGTGCAGCTCCCACAACACTCAAGAAACTTGACACCATCCAGGACAAAGAAGCCCACTGGATTGACACCACATCTACAAACATTCACTCCCTCTACCACCGACGCACAGATAACAGCAGTATGTACCATCTACAAGATGCACTGCAGCAACTCACCAAGCCTCCTTAGACAGCACCTTCCAAACCCACAACCACTACCATCTAGAAGGACAAGGGCAGCAGATAGATGGAAACACCACCACCTGGAACTACCCCTCCAAGTCACTCAACATCCTCACTTGGAAATATATTGCCGTTTACTGTCGCTGGATCAAAATCCTGGAACTCCCTCTCTAACAGCACTGTAGGTGTACCTACAGCACATGGACAGCAGTGGTTCAAGAAGGCAGCTCACCACCACCTTCTCAAGGGCAACTAGGGATGGGCAATAGATGCTGGCCTAGCCAGCAACACCACACCCTATGAACAAATATTTTAAAAAAAGGCAAATCACAGAGAATGAACGGCAGCTGCAGACATTGCTGGAATCTCGATGTTTTGAGACGAATGAGTCAGAGAGAAAACCTGCTGCTGTGTGGGCTTCACCATAGAGAGGTGAACAGAACTCAGCATGGTTGTCATCCAGTTGCCTCATGATTATTAGGGTGTCCCTTTAGTTGGCCAATTGTGCTAACCTTGAACTCCACCCACCCGCCCGAATAGACCTTCCTCCCACTTCGAGGTATCACAGTTTTACATCAGTTGCATGGTTGAGAATCAAAAAATGGTGCGTGTTACCTTTGAGACTCACTCCACAACATTCTACCCTCCCTGCCACCCACTTACTTATCCCCCATCACCCTTGACCCAGCCAATATAACCATTCCTCTCCCCTCTGTCACCTTTGAACTCCCCCCCCCACTTTACCCTTGCACCTATTACTATCCACCTCCACATGCCTTCTCTCCCATCTGAGCCAGCACCCCTTAGCGTCCCCATGTCCACCCTGACCCATCCCATTGTCTGAGTCACCTGGTTCACCTGCTCCCATGACTCCCCATCTCCCTGCCCCAGTGAAACCTTCAGCTACTTGAATACCCTGGACCTGCCACCCTACTGCATCCCATTTTCCCCAGTCTCACCTTGACTGTTCCTTCTGCTGCCAGGTACCCTCAGTTCAGCTCCAAGACCCGGCCATCGACTGCACCAACCCTCCAGGGAACCACATCCTTGCCTGAGAAGCCCCCTCCCCTACCCACTACAGGACCCCCCCAGACCCAACAGGCAAGGCCCTTCCCTCCATCCTGCATCCCTGCACGTTCACATTCCCTCACTACCTCCCTCCCTGCTCTGGATTGCCTCCCACCCTTTCCCCCTTAACCAGCCTCCCCTGTTTAGCCTCTGCTCCACCCTTCCACCTAACCCCCTTCTCCCCTTAGCCTGCTTCCCCTGTTTAGCCTCCGCTCCACCCTTCTCTCCCCCTCCTTCACCTGCTTCCCATGTTCAATCCCTACTCTATCCTTCCACCCTACCCTCCCCTTCACCCTTCCACCCTAGGACTAGCTCCCATGTCCAGCATTTACGCAGCTTGTCCTGCTGGCACCCAGTATGAGTCAAGTTGTGAGCGGTCCCCAAGAAGATCAAAGCAGTGTCTACTCAGCTCAAAGTTGTGGAAGAAGTTAAGCTTGCCAGGTGCATGCCACTTGTATAAAATCGTAAAAATGAACTTTTTAGTTTCTGACTGGCTGGGAACTTAATTTGGAGGGGGATCTTAATTCTGGCAAAGTTGCCCTTTTACTGAGTGTGCATGACATATCAATGTATGCAAATGTGCTTCCCGACCTTGTTCATCGGGAAGCTCAACTCGCCTTTAAATTCCCAGAACAGAATTCCTAAAGTTCATCCTGACACCAGGAAACTGAATTTTGGCCTCATGTCCCCACCTGCCAAGCTTCCCACTGCCGATGGGACCGGAAGATTCCGTCCTTAGTGTAGAAATGGCTTTGACATTTGAGACATGCAGACAGCCTGTCACCTATTATGCTCAAGTTACACATTTAGGCATAAAGGAGTTGCAACAGTGGCCAGCAGGACTCCTTGAGCAACTCTACCTGTAAACACCCATGCTGTCCGTGTACAATCCACTAAGTGGATCCACAATAAGTGTGGTTTGATGATGTTGCAATTAAAAAGACACCAAGCTGAGCCGTTAGTGCCCAACATTAAAGACAAAACTCTATCCCACTAAGTAGGAAGGCGGTGGCGGAGTGGTAATGTCGCTGGACTAGAGATCCAGGAATGCCGTGGGGGCATGGGTTCAAATCCCACCACAGCAGCTGATGGAATTTGAATTCAGTTAATAAATCTGGAATATAAAGCTACCTGGTCTAGCTTACGTGTGACTCCAGACCCACAGCAATGTGATTGACTCTTAACTGCCCTCGGCAATGTCCTAGCAAGCCGCTCAGTTCAAGGGCTCGATTAGGGATGCGCAACAAAAGCCGGCCTTGCCAGTGACACCCAAATCCCATGAAGGAAGAGAAAAAAAATTACTTGGGCAAAATGTGGGAAGGAAAATTAGGCAGGGTGATTTCAGCACCTGGTATTAAAACCTTCCTGATGTTCCTTCCATTCCGACCTGATTAGAGGTCTATAAAATTATGAAGGAGTTAGATAGGGTGGAGTAGCGATGATGTTTCCACTTATGAGGAATTCCAAACTAGAGCCATAACTATATGGTAGTCACCTATAAATCTTATGAAGAATTTACCCAGCGAGTGGTTAGAATGCAGAACTTGCTACCACAAGGAATAATTGAAACGATAGATGCCTCTAAGGGAAAGCTAAATAAG
The DNA here is from genome assembly GCF_017639515.1 of Carcharodon carcharias. Lineage (NCBI taxonomy): Eukaryota > Metazoa > Chordata > Chondrichthyes > Lamniformes > Lamnidae > Carcharodon > Carcharodon carcharias. Next base: position 156,840,082 of record NC_054476.1, on the reverse strand, counting down.
TACATGAGGGAGGAATAAATAGAAGGATGTGCTGATAGACATTAGAGAAAGTAGTGTGGGAGGAAGATTATGTGGAGTGTAAACATCAGCAAAAACCAGTCAAGCCAAATGACCTGTTCCTGTGCTGTACGTTCTATGTAACCCAATAGAAAGGCAGTCCAGTGGGTTCCATATGGGGCATGTGATTCAGCCCACCAGATTTTCCTTTAAACATTATCTAGGCGAATCACTGAATGAGGTTATATATATGAAAATGTGACCCCCCCCCCCTGCCTCTACTGTAAGCTTATTGTGATTTAATTTGGCTTTGATTTCTACACACAAAAAAAGCTTAAACGTTGCCTTTCATGTTAACAGACCAAAGGAGCTTTCATTGACAATTGATACTATTGGCTTTAGTCCAGCCAAGTAGATCCAAGTTCACAACACAAACTGGTTCTGTTTTGCCAGTCTACTCTCTTGAGATATCTAGATTGGCGGTGTAAATAATGAATAGTTGCCTTATGCAGAGAACTAGAGGGTGCTCTTGGTTATTCAGGAATGAGGCTACGAGCTCAATGTATTAATGGGGGTGAGAACTTTCAAACTGTGCATTGTCTATCGTAAAATACTTGTAGAAATGCTTTTCAGTTTTGCACAAAGAGATTGAATTAATGAGTTGTGCAGAATGATAGAATGCTTATTCACTCCTGATATTCTCAATTACTTCCCTACCTCCCCTGCCTGCCCCACCCCCACCCCAAAAAAAATTCTTGTTTCTTTCCTTGTTTCATTTTAAATTGATACCACAGATTAAGGATTTTCACATTGCAACAAACAATTCAATGGAATAAGCCACAAGTGCAAATACATCATTTACGGTGTTCATATTTATTTCACAGCTTCTGCTAGACACTCATTCTCTGAAAACCGTTCTGCTTGATCTTCCTTCCATTGGTTCTCAAGTTATACGCAAAGCTCCAGCAAGCTACACAAAAATTGTCGTCAAAGGCATGACTCGCGCGGAGATGATTCTGAAGGTAAGGAAACTCTACTCTGTGAACCAGTGAGCTGCAGCGAACCTCATGAGGGAAGCCTCAAATGTTTAGATTTGTTGGCTAATATCTCTCAGCCTAAAATACTGTATTTCTGGGAGTAATTTTAAGTTATCTCATCAGGTAACAACGCCGTGATCAGAGCAGCCATTTGAATGTGGAAGTGAGATTACCTTGGAAAATCATTCCCATTTACTCTCCTGTTATGTGTGGTGTGCAATCTTTGTTGATATGTGACATATGCTTACTGAATTATTAACGATTGGGATATATTTTGTGCAAGACTTGCCAAGTAATACTCTACAGCTGATTATCAAGAAAGAATACATGTTTTCAGTTGTATAGACTGCAGCAATGTAGCAACAATTGTTGCCTTCAGCACACTGTTCTGGCAATTTCATAATTTTGCAGAGCTTGGACCATTCCCAGAGATAGGTATTTCGCTTTTATCCCCAGAGATAGGACAGTTCTCTTCATCGACTTGATCTGCTCCAATAATGGATCAGCAGTGCCAACTGAAGTGTTCTAGACCTTCCTTCATGTTGCAGCATTGGTTCAGAAATGGGTTTTAAAGTAAAATTTTGTTCAGGTTTTTAGCTGGCCAAAGGTATCTACACTGTGTTATGATCCCAGCTGGTGCTACTACTGGAGAAACAGGTCCCAGGGTGGAACCCAGCTTGATGGAGCCTAACTTTTATTTTTTGTTTAGAAATGTGGAGGGCGGCTACTGCACAGAGTCCCAGGAGTCAGCTGATGAACTTTTAACAAATTAATAAAACATACATTAAACAAAAAAAGATGAACTCTATTACAATACTCCTTCACCCACAACCATACCTTTTACAGATGTATACAGATTTCATAATGATAACACAAGTTACAAAAACTATCTTATACTCTAATGTTCACAATCGGTACACAGTCCATGTAAGCTAACAGGCGACCTGTGGTCACACACACCACACTCTGAAACCAAGTGACAGATGCCACCCCAAACAGATGCTGTGAATCTCTCATGAACTCCCCCCAGACGCTTGTCACAGCATGAGCCAACCAGTCTCACTGAATGCTTTGTCTTTCACACGAGGGTTTCCAATCTCCACTCTTGAAAAACCTGCTTTGGAATCTTCTCCTAAACAACACTTTCTCTCAGATGCCTTCCACAAGGGTCCACCTCCAGGGTTTCGAACTCTACTTTCGGTTCCTCTCTCCTGGATCGTCACGTGCATTCAAGCTTCCTTCCACGCACTCTCTCTCAGACTCAGCCATGCCAACAGAACAGAACATGCCCATAATAAAGAGTTACAGACCATTGGCTGTCTCTTTGGATCCCCTGGCTTCTTGCAAGCCTATTTGGCTTTAACTTTGCGTCCTGCAGCTTTCTCTCTTTAAGCTTGGAGCCTCTCTCTGCTTCTCACTCTTAACTTCACTTAACAGGACATTTTACAGGTTCCTGTCCTTGCCCTTTGACTTAACTGCCCTCTTGGGATCTTTCCTGTTCCACCCTAGTTTTGGGGACTTTCTTCTTTGGTTTTTGGAACCTGCTCCTTGCAGTTCCCTCTCCCATCCAGCCTGTCTGGAATCCTGGCTTCAACAGAGCTAAAATTACCTTTCTGGTTTTCTCTGTCTCTGTGGGTCCCTCTCTCTGGGCCCTTTTGGCTAGGCAACAGCACAGTTTTTTTTATTCTACCTTCAAGAGTTGTAAAATCTCATTACAAATGCAGGTGCACAAGCCTTAGACCTGCAATCACCACTCAAAAATGAAACTAGATCCCAGGTTTCACCTTTTTAACCCACAAGTAGAAAAATATAAATTAAACTTAAAGATATACCTTATTCCTTACACACACAAATACACATATAACTTACTTAACTATCCCTAGCTCCTAACAACTCTCAGCTCTAAGTTTTGGCATACCTCGAATCCTTGGCAAAGCCTGAGTGCTAGGCATTCCGCTGTAGCAACGGAGAGCAATCTTTTGGCTCCCAAACAGATCTCCCTGGTGAAAGCTGTTGTTGTTGTTAAACAGAAAACAAAACTAATTGAGCTCATGTTCTGACAGAAGTGACAAATTAATGGCCATACAGTCAGTTTGAGACTTTGGATGTGCTTATGATTTATGCAAATGAAAAGCTGGTTAAAGTTTTTGTAATCTTCCTTTGAATGTGAATTAGAATGTTGGTGGAGGAAGATGTGTGAAGTTTGAGAAAATCCTGTACCATTTATACTGATTGTGAAATGTTGATTTATGACAAATTGAATCAAGGAACACTTTTCTCCCCTTTTCCCACCCTATGTTTTTTTCCATGCCTACACAATCTTTCTTAGGTAAGGGGAAGAATTGGAGATTTGCCTCTGTTCCCCCTGCCTCCCCAGCAACCCTGCTCCAGTCCTTCTTGATGACAGACTGGTAAAAGGTGGCTAGACTTCTTGTTTTCCTTCCCTTTGTATGGGGACTTGCCATTCATTATCCTTCAGGTTACAACAGAGTTTGAGAGCTTTCTTGTGTGGAGCATAACTGAGAGCTTCACCATACTATTCCCAAATGTAAGTTTACCAAAATAACATACCAAGGAAAATTCAGGCAACACTTTGTAGCAATCCAGCGTTCTGTGTTGTAATACTGACAGTGTAAAGAGGCTCACAAAAGATTAAAGAGGCTTTTTAAAGTTGTCGCCTTCTTAAAGTTTGAGTTTAGTAGGCGATGAACAGCACTAGAAAATCCAAAAGGTTTCCAACTTAAGATACACTTAGATCGGAAATTTCTGTCTTCAACCACCTGTTTGTTTCTCTAATAAAACACTGCAAAATTGAATACGAGAGTTTCTCATCAAGAAAATAAAATTCAAGTGGAGTAAACAAAAAATCCATTTCACACGGCTGCTCAGAAGGATTTATTTTGTGACACAAAGTATTACAAATAGCTTTTATATTTGAAAACAATTGATGATCTGCTTTACCAAATATCAGCCATTTCCAAAGACTATTAGACCCACTACCATTAATAGAGTACTGATAGTTATATTAGTGCAATTACAAATAAAGAAAACAAAGGAAGGCAAAAGCTTGAAACAAAGAAAGCATGTTTGAAATGCACAGCAGGTCAATCAGTGTCTATAAAAGGAAAAGGCAGGTCACCATTTCTGGTACAATTCTTTTGTCCAATTCCTTCATAGAACCACTGATTTGCCTCTTCATGATATAATTATTTTATTCTGTTAACACTGTCCAAGCAGTTTATGGTGCAATGAAATGCTGCATCTTCGTTTGTGGTTTTATTTGTGGTTCAGTAAAGCAATCTTGCTCCCAGCCACTAGGGCACTTTGGTTAATGCAGCTTTTTGTTCAATCTTGCACTGTCCCAGTTCAATTAAGCATCCCATTGTTTTGTCCTAGCTGTTCCTTAGGCCCTAACTACTGTCTCAGATCCTCAGTAAATCTTTCAGTCAAGCTAACTCAAAATATTTGTTTGGTAAAACCCCATAACATGTTTTCTAGGTCTATATCTTACCAGGATGTTCTTCCCTACTACCACCATCATATCTTGGTACTTTCTCGATATGCTAATGGAACTCCTCTCACATCCATGATCAATCTCCAGGTGTAATTCAGCCCACCTAATATACACACACTCTAACAAGACACTTTGTTACTTGTTTAGTTTGAGATGCAAGGGAGAGAGACATCCATGTGCCAACTCCCTACATTTGCACTGGTGAACCCTTATTCCAAGGTAGCATTGTAAACCTACATTTTTGATGGCCTGCAATTCTGCTGTTAGGATAAAGGATTTACTTTTTGCAATATAAACCCAAGTTACATGGATATTGCTTTTCTGTGATCTGAACCAAACAAGCAACAACTATTAAAGTGCCTTGACACCGCCCTTCAGGCAGCCTTTTCAGGTAGATCAAACCAGATCATTAAAAATTTGCTGCATAACTTTTTAATTAATGTACAGGAAGATGTGTATTCTAATTTATTGACATCAGTAATCTGTATGCATCCATTATTGCATCTGATCTAACAATTGATCCTCACCAATGCAGTAGTTTTGGATTTTTGTGCTAGATATTCCTCTGGGCTCAGTGTCACTATTTGGTCATACAAACAGATCTTGCATCTGCTTTTATTTTATCATTTATTTTATCATTTTGCTTTTATCTTGCGTCTGTCTGTCTGAACCAGGGTTTGCCTCTGTCATTGTGCTATCTACATAAATGCAATAAGCCTGAGGGGTTGAATATAAAGAAGCTTTATCAAAGTACTGCACCATGCTGGAATGCATAATGTAACACACATTCTCTTCACCTTCAGCAACCAGAAGAATGTACTATATATTCAACTCCAGCTCAGACGATAAACGGTTGGACAGATTTGTTGAATGTTGAAACAGATAAAGAACAATATTATAGCAATTACAAACTTTTACTGACCTTCATATCAAAAAGGGAAACATTTCTCATGCTCTAAATTTCAATGTTAAACGTGATAATTTACTACTAATGTAGTTATCAACTATCACTCAGTCATCTCACCACCCCATACTTCCAGTCATTTCTGACTGACTGCTGTCTTCATGCAATACCACCTAAGATATAGTTTCCAAATTTGTTTGAAAGTCTTCCCAAATAAAAACATTAAACTTTGAAATAAATCTGAATCTATATTCACAGAGATACATTCCATTAAGCCCAGGTTATTTCAGCAATCACCTTATCTGAAGATGCCATTCATTGTTCAGACAATATTCAAAAATGGCAATGTTAAACATTACTTTTAATATTATATGGTTGTTTTGTTTGTAATGAAGGAGTACTAAATAAATTCTATTCCACCACAGAGTCAAAAACCACATAACAAAATTGTGTGTTTACCATTGTTAAGTGTAGTATCCTGAATCCTTGTATGTCCACTGAGGTTAAAATGGTTCCTCTTACTGCTCACTTCCATTTCCTCAGCACGTAGATCCTTTGTAGCATATATTTATATATAGAAAGGTTTCTGCAGTGTTTATAAAGATGAAGACATGGATATCCTGCTACACATCAGCTGTACTTCCTGACTAAAAAGTCACTAAATGCAAACATACTAAATTCTCTGGCACCATTCGCCAGCTGGAAGTCAAATGAACAAATTTAGAAAAAATTACTTTTTGTACTCTTCAACACACGCTGATAAGATGTTTACTAATGTTCAAATTTGATGTTATTGACACTTGCCTAATTCACCAAGTGTCATCCTTAAGGTTGAAATGCAATAAGTTTTGTCATATTCAATTATAATTCAATAAAGGATACAAAAAACATAGTTGTAATAGTAATAGCTGCAAATCGGGAGTTGAAAGGTAGAGAGGAGCTTGGTGAAATTGAAATCACTAGGGAAATGGTACTGAGCAAATTGATGGAGCTGTGGGCTGGCAAGTCTCCAGTCCCGATGGACTACATCCTAGGGTCTTAAAAGAACTGGCTAATTAGATAGTCAATGCGCTGGTGTTAATTTTCTAAAATTTGCTAGATTCTGAAAAGGTTCCATCAGACTGGAAAGCAGCAAATATAACCCCTTTATTCAAAATGGGAGGGAAGCAGAAAACAGGAAACTATAGGCTAATTATCGGTCGTGGGGAAGTTGTTAGAATCAATCACCAAGGAGGTTATAGCTGGGCACTTAAAAGAGTTCAAGGCAATTGGGAAGAGTTGACATGGTTTTGAAAGGAAAATCATGTTCAACCAATTTATTGGAGTTTTTTAAAGGAGTAACATGCGCGGTGGTTAAACGGGAGTCTGTAGACATTTTGTACTTGGATTTCCAGAAGGCATTTGATAAGGCGCCACATCAATGGCTGTTACGGAAAATAAAAGGAGGTAACATATTAACCTGGATAGAAGATTGGCTGGCTGGCAGAAAGCAGAGAGTATGCATAAATGGGTCTTTTTCGGATTGGCAGATGTGACGAGTGGAGTCTCACAGGGGTCTGTGCTGCGGCCTCAACTTTTTACGATTTACATCAATGACTTAGATGAGGGGAGTGAAGACATGGTAGCTAAATTTGCGGATGACATAAAGATAGGTAGGAAAGTATGTTGTGAAGAGGAAGTTGCAGACGGATATAGATAGGTTGAGTGAGTGGGCAAAGATCTGGCACATGGAGTTTAATGTGGGAAAATGTGAAGTTGTTCACTTTGGCAGGAAGGACACAAAAGCATCATATTACTTAAATGCAGAACAGCTGCATAATTCTGAGGTGCAGAAGGATATAGGTGTTCTAGTATATGAGTCACAAAAAGTATGCAGGTACAGCAAGTAATTGAGAAGGTTAATGGAATGCTATCCTTCATTAGGAGAGATTGAACATAAAATTAAGGATGTTATGCTTTAGTCATACATGACATTGGAGAGTCCACACCTCAAATACTGTGTGCAGTTTTGGTCTTCTTATTTAAGGATGGATGTAAATGTATTGGAGGCGGTTCAGAGGAGGTTTACTCAATTGATACCTGGAATAAATGGGTTATCTTATGAGGAAAGGTTGGACAGACTGGGTTTGTTTCCACTGGAGTTTGGAAGAGTGAAGGGTGATTTGATTGAAGTATACAAGATCCTGAACGGCCTTGACTAGGTGGACGTCAAAAGGATGTTTCCTGTTGTGGGTGAGTCCAGAACTAGGGGCACTGTTTTACAATTAGGGGTTGCCCTTTTAGGACACAGATGAGGAGAATTTTTTTCTCTGAGGGTTGTGTGACTTTGGAACTCTCTGCCTCAGAAGATGGTGGAGGTGGGGTCATTGAATATTTTTAAGGCAGAGGTAGATAGATTCTTGTCAGGCAAGGGAATCAAAGGTTAGGGAGTAGATGAGAATGTGGAAATCGAAGCACAAGAAGATCAGCCATAATCTTATTGAATGGCGGAGCAGACTCACGGAGCCGAATGGTCTACTTCTGTTCCTACTACTTATGTTCTTATGTTTAGATAATTATTGAACCGGAAGTTGCAAAAGGAAACCTTTGCAGGCCTACCTGGTACAGAATAAAATTTTGAAAGAGAAAAAAATCAAGAAGACCCTAAAAGAATGAATATTATGGAATAATTCTAAACTGAGTTGAAAGATTTACTGATGCAGAGAAACACAGACCTCACCCACTGTCCTTAGAATTTTACAGCAATGAAGATGGTCATTTGGCCCATTGCATCTATGTTAAATCTCTAAAAGTGCTATCGATTTAGTCCCATTGCCCTATGTAGCATCCGAGAAAACTCCTTTTGAATATCCATATCCATAATACCTACTCTGTCTTTGTACTCTGCTTTCTTCCCAACACACTTGAATAATTTTTTTAGACATGACTTGCCTTTTACAAATCTGAGCAATCAGACTCTTAATGAACCCATGCCATTGTAAGTAAATATCAATATTATCCAGTGTCAGCCATGGCTCACTTGGCAGGACTCTTGCCTCTCAGTCACAAGGATCAGGTTCAAGTCCCACTTCAGGCTTGAACACAGAAATCAACATTGACACTGTAGCGCATACTGAGGGAGTGATGCACTGTTGAAGGTGCTGTCTTTTGGATGAGACATTAAACTAAGGCTCCATCTGCCTGCTCGGGTGGATGTAAGAGAGCCCAAGGCAATGTTTCAAAGAAGAGCAGAGGAGTCATCCCTCGTGTGCTGCCCAATATTTATTTATTCAATAAACATCACTAAAACAGATTATCTGGTCATTATCACATTGCTATATATGGGAGTTTGCTGTGTGTAAATTGGCTACCGCATTTCCTACATAGTGACTGCACTTCAAAAGTACTTTATTAACTATGAAACGCTTTGGATCATCCTGTGATTGTGGAAGTTGCTATATAAATGAATATCTTTTTTTCTCTTTTTAATCCATTATTACATACAGCCTTTGGCATAGCTTTTCTCTTTCATAGAATCATGCAAATTTCAGCGGAGAAGGAGATCTTGTTAGCCATCATGTCTGTGCCAGTGGTATCTAATGCAACCCCATTTTCTTGCTTTGCTTCCCCATATCCTATCATGTTTTCTTCCTTTTGAAGGGTTTATCTATATTTCCTCTTAAATGTTTGACTTGGTTTTGAAAGGGTCACGTAGCCATAGTCTATTAATCTTTTACATGAAAACATTTCTCACTTAAACTTGACCTCAATGCTCTCAAAGAGCAAACTTGCATTTATATAGCGCTTTTATGGTAGTAAAATGCTCAAGGTGTTTCACGGGGAGCATTATCACCTTAGGGGGATGTCCCTGGTTCCACCTTCAGCTAATAGCACCATTAGCAGATTGACAGGTAATCCAGCTCATTTGCTGTTGACAGAACCTTTCTGCGTGCAGTTGGCTGCCAGGTTTGTCCTCTTGACAATAGTGACTCTGTTTCAAAAATTATTTGTTGGTTATGAAGTGCTAAAGATGTGTTCAGGCAGTGTCAATGAAAGTTTTTTCTCAACGCAACATAATCACTGCTAATCGCTGGAAAGCCCAGCGCCAAATAGTGTAAGCTTTGTAGTAATATCAGCTTTAAGCTAAACTGTTGCAGAGTTCTTCACAGTAACCATTTCAAAACATGTTTGTATCTCCTTTGTGGGCATTGGCTCGAAGTGCAGATGGAATGCTATAAGTATAAACTGGAATGCAAACACTCTGACCTGCAGATGTACATCAAAGGAGTGGCTGAGAAAATAAAATGAAAGGTCAAGACTTTTTTTTTGGAGGGTAGCCAGCATCCTGTTCAGCATCACTGTGATGAGGAACTGATCAGAATTCTTTAACCATCTGTGTTCACCTGGCCGTGAGGGTCCATTAGATAAGTATTTTTAGTACCATAAATACATTTCATTTCCGGAGTTAGCGTGTTATATAAGTCTGCGTGACCTGTGTGCTCCTGAATGAATGGCACAAAATGCATTTATATCGTGGCTCAACAAGTTACGGAAACATTTCTGACAAAATATGCTTGGATTGATGTGACTGTTACATATAGGCAAAGGCAATGAGTATTTTGAGTACAACATGATCTCACAACTAGCAGTTAGATGAGTAACTAGTTAATCAGTTTTGTTCTGGTGATGGTTAAAGGAGGAGTCCAATATTGGCCTGGACACTAGGAAGAAGATTAGCCAGAAGCACTCAAAATAGTCCCATTGGATCTTCAGTGTTCAACTGAGCAGGTAGGGACATGCCCTCAGTTTTTGTCTTCAGATCCTCACATGATGCCCTGACCATTGCTGAGCTGTAAGAGGTGGGGAAGCAGTGAGCAGAAACTGAGCTGCCATTACATCTGGAGGGGGAAATAAATTGGCGGACAGCTTGCCCCAGAATTTCCTTGAACAGCAAGTGGCTCACAAGCTACTTTGGCAGAATCTGGAAGGAGGGAGGTTGCCCACCCTTTGGCTCAGGAATTGGTGGCTGGAGAGAGACCAAAAAAGGAAAAGTACAAAATGTGCTGTAAAATCATAAGGAAAAATACATGGAAATTCTTAGAATTTCAAAAATGTTGAAGTTGAGCTCTTGAGAATAAATGGTATTTAGTTATTCAAGTTTTTTTTTTCTTACTGGCTTCACCTTTGTTGAAATTCTGAGAGAATAAATAGCAAACTGCAGCTGCTGCAGGTTCTTCAGCCAAATTCTGTTTGGTATAACTATACCACATCTTAAGAATCTGCAAAGGGAAAATTCATATTTTGTAAATTTTGAAGAAATTATTTCCATATGAACAATCCAACTATCACTCCCTTTTCCCATTTTTTTTTACTGTAAATTACTAATTTTCGGCTGGTAGATCCTATCCAAAGTGCACAGTAGCATTAATGACGGCATAAAAATGTCAGATTTTAATGCTTAAAGGTGAAGATAATCGTCTTTCTTGGGGTATTAAACTTACTATTGCTTCCTATGGCAATCAGCTTGCCATCCTCCAAATACTCTTTTGATAAATTTAATACTATAAATGTGGAAAAAAAAATGGGGGCATAAAGAAGTTTAACCTATTACAGATAAACAGGATTGAACCTACCTGTCGGGGTCTCTTAATGCATTGTCATTGGAATAATGAGACCTTGGGGATACTTTTCCATGTTGTTTAAAGTAGTGTTTAACGTGTAAAATTTAGTGCAAGAATCACAACTTAACACTAGTTTGTAAAGGGAAAAGAAAGTGTAGGAAATGACCATTTTTTTTTTACATGTTTCATCACCGACTCAATGATCCCCTAGTTTAGGCTGAGCTAGCTAAATTCATCTAGAATGACAGTGGTGCACTGGCCTCAGCGAGGAAAGGGGAAATTGGTCAGGGTTTCTGCTAGATCTCACTGGAGGAGTTCCTCAGGGTAGTATCCTAGGCCCAGCTATCCTCAGCTGCTTCATCAATTACCTTCCCTCCATCATAAAGTCAAAAGTGGGAATGTTCACTGATGATTGCACAATGTTCAGCACCATTCACAACTCCTCCAGAAGCAGTCTGTGCCCATTTGCAGCAAAACCTGGACAACATTCAGGCTTGGGCTCATTAGTGACAAGTATTATAACATATAGAAATATATCACCGTTCCTTCATTGTCATTGGGTCAAAATTTGGAACTTCCTACCTAACAGGACTGTGGGAATATCTTCACTACATGGACTGTAGTGGTTTAAGAAAGCAGCTCACCACGACCTTCTGGAGGGTGATTAGAGATGAACAATAAATAAATGCTGGTCTTGCCAGTGTCACACACCCTTTGAATTAAAAAAAAGTCGTCATTGCACAGTGGTTCCTGTGGAAAATTCCTAATGAGGTCAAGAAACAGGTAAACTGTGATACACGCAAGGTGAAATAGGCTACAAATGCTTACTGTTACAGGTACACTTTAAGAATGGCCACTTTAATGAGGGACTTAGCACCTCTTGAACTGTGACTCAGCAAAGAGATGCCAGGAGTGGCTCCTGAGATGCAGCCATTTATTGATAATGATGACAATGACATTTATTATGGAGAAATGAATGACATTTTGTTGTTTGGTAGTACAGAACTTGTTCTTTGCAGACAGAAGGAACATGTACACACATTGCACCTGTTTCAGCTAAATAAAATGTGATAGCCATTCGCTAACTCATTCCTCAGGGCAATGTCTTGACCAATCAGGATCAAGCTGCTTGGTTTAAATTTCAAACTATGCATGGCTGTTAACTGTCAGTCACCATCACTGGTGTATTCTCCATGGCAATGCTTCTTGCCAACCAATTAGCACTCTTCTCATACAGTATAAATTGTTGTTTTTTCCCCTTATATTAGTATTCTTGCGAAGTGTCCTGATGACTACAAGATGAAAATGTTTGACAAGTCTTTTTTTAGGAATGACATTTTGTTGCAACTTGCTAAAACCATGCTGACAATCAATTGTCCCTGCAGCAATTATTTTATATTCTTATTTTTTATTTTTCAAAAGACATTAATGCTAGTTTCCTACACCTTTTGATAGCCTATCTCTCTACAAATGTAACATTCTGTCAGTGCTTTTTTTACCAGGATACCAAGAATAGCAGTTGCAGACATGGCTTTTACATCACTGTGATTAATATATTGACGTTTTGTTTAATGCTAAGGTGCATTAGGCATCAAAATGACTAAGCCAGTTCGTATTTCATGCGTAGTAAACGAGTGACCCTCTACAAGCTGCGAAACAGTTGATAATGATTACATTAATAAGGGTATAACTAGAACTAATTTTTGGTGCTGCTTTTCTATGGGGTCTTAACTGGCAGGTGTTGACACCTTTCCCAACACCTTACAGAAGCCTCTCGCTTGGCAATACCTTCCACCACTTGCCTGTCCAAATCCCCACCAGTGGTGGTGTGGCTCTCATTGCAAAATCTCACTTTGGTCTGGTCCTCTACTGCCCTGACTCCTTTTCCTTTTTGCAGTACCTCAGCTCATTCCACTTCTCACACCTCCTTTAAAATCGTTGTCCTCTACCAACAACCAAGTTCACCCCAAGTTTCTCACGACTGTACCCACCACTCTGACCTCCCTCAGTCTCTGCCCCAAGGGACTTCTCATCCTTGGTGATTTGATTCACCATTTCAACTCACCTTGCCCTCTATTCTCTGAGTTCTCTACCATCCTGTCCTGCCTTAACCTGTACCTTCACATTCATTTTCTTCCCAAATTCACAGCAGCTCCATCACCTGAGATCTCTGGCTCCTCCAATTCTGGTCTTTTAGGCATCACTGATTTTTAATTGTTCCACCATTGGCAGGTGTGCCTTTAGCTGCCTGGACCCGAAGGCTTGGAATTCCCTCCCCGAACTTCTCCATCTCTGTCCTCCTTTAAGATGCTCCTTAGCTTTTAGCCACCATCTTAATACCTCATTTTGTGGCTCTGGGTAAAACCTTTGTTCGATAATCATGCCTGCGAAGAGCCTTGGGATGTTCTACAATTTTAAAAGTGCTATATAAATAAATGAAAGCTGTCATTCTTGCTGTAAAAATTGGGAAGGATATAAGGTTGCTGACTCACTGTCACCCATTTTACACTGTCAGACAAAGTCAACATCTATCCAAGTGCTTTCAGGTGACGATGGAAGGAGAAGAAAAATTTATTAGAATACAAATGGGTAGCCAGCATTAGAAAGCTGAACTTGGAATGTGTACTATCTGGCTGGTGCAGCTGGAAATAAGATTTCCTTATGTTGAGCTTGTTTCAGCTGCTGAAGAATTTGAACCGCAGTGTGTGAAGATGAAAATGATGATCGAAGTGAATGATAATGTCTTCAATGTTAAGAGAACTGGAGAATATCGGTGTTGAATAACTGACCTTTGACGTGTTCTGCTGCAAGCAGCTGTGTTTTGCATGTTAACAAGGTCTCTCAGCTCTCACCCACCACTGCAGATTGAAGTGAACAATTGTCTCAGATTGCAGCAAATCCATTGCAAATAATACTTATTGCCCTCAAACTGAAGAATTAAGTCCTTATATATGAATAAATAACCACTGGTGTTTTCTTTTTACCACAAAGCTATTGCAGATATCCAGCCAGGAAAAAGATCAGGGGCTGGTTTTGCTAGTGGTGGCTGTGGATATTTCCCCTGTTGTTTATATTGGCAGACTTTCACCCTGACCTTTTTTTACACAGTGTACACAACAGGGACATGCAATAAAATAAATCAACACTGCACTTGACAGTATTCCAGGTCTGCGTCTTTAGCTTTGCCTTTGATCTCTGCATCAACCAACTGCCATAGGAAAACCGACTAATTGTCTGTACTGAAGGTCACTGCAGTGGGATAAAAACTTATTAGCAGCCCTTCCTTCTCTGCATCCAAATGTCCACAAAGAGAGGACAAGATGTAGATAGAAAAGTGCCTCTCAGTCCCCTTGTTGGTAAATTGAGTATGTAACTCAGCTAAACCTACCAAAAGAGTCCCAGCTTTTGATTCTCTGATCTGTATTGCATTAGATAATTGCAGTCAGCAGAATGGAATGGATGGTTCAAATGGTCTAGATTGGGAAAGGGAAAATATTGCCCCCGCTGTTGGAATATGTGCTTGTGTGGCAACAGGGTGAGAACAGGAACCAGCTTGACTATGAGTCCCCGCAGTTGAATACTTAGGAACATAGGAGTAGTCTCTTGAGCCTCTTGCAATATTCAGTGAGATCATGGCTGATCTGCAATCTAACTCCTTATAATCTACCTTTTCCCATACCCTTAATATGTTTGTTGAACTAAGATCTATCAATCTCAGATTTAAAATTAACCATTGATCTAGCATCAATTGTTATTTTCAGAAGGTTCCAAACGTCTAAGATTCTTTGCGTGTAGAAGTGTTTCCTAAGTGTGCCTGAGGAATCACAAATGGAGCTGAACATTGTGCAATCAGCAGCGAATATCCCTATTTCTGACCTTATGATGGAAGGAAGGTCATTGATGAAGCAACTGAAGATGGTTGAGCCTAGGACACTACCCTGAGGAACTCCTGCAGTGATCTCCTGGAGCTAAGATGACTGACCTCCAACAACCACAACCATCTTCCTTTGTGCTAGGTATGACTCCAGCCAGTGAAGAGGTTTCCCCCTGATTCCCATTGACTCCAGTTTTGCTAGGTTTCCTTGATGCCACACTCGGTCAAATGCTGCCTTGATGTCAAGTGCAGTAACTCTCACCTCACCTCGGGAGTTCAGCTCTTTTGTCCATGTTTGAACCAAGGCTGTAATGAGGTCAGGATCTGAGTGGCCCTGGTGGAACCCAAACTGGGCTTCAGTGAGCAGGTTAAAGCTAAGCAAGTGCCGCTTGAGAACACTCTTGATGACCTCTTCCATCGTTTTACTGGTGATCGAGAGTAGACTGATGAGGTGGTAATTGACCAGGGGTTGGATTTGTCCTGGTTTTTGTGTACAGGACATATCTGGGCAATTTTCCACATTGTTGGATAGATGCCAGTGTTGTAGCTGTACTGGAACAGCTTTCAGAAGCTCCAGACCAACTGTCTTCAATGCAATTACATGCCCCACACACAAATGTACACACAGAAAAACTAATACAAACCCCACTTTTAAACTAGCATTACAATAATTCACAATATTATGAAAATTATTATATTTTCATGACACTTTCACAAAACCATGCTGACTCTGCCTGATGACCTTGAGCTTATCCAAGTGCCCTGCTACAACTTCTTTAAGAATAGCTTCTAACATTTTCCCTACAACAGACGTTGAGCTAACTGGCCTGTAGTTTCCAGCTTTCTGCCTCCCTCCCATTTTGAGTAATGGGGGAGAATTTTTTCTGCATCACGGGGGGGCTGAGCGGGTGTGGGTGGACGTGCAACCGATCGCCACCCGTGATCGGTTGCGCGTCGCCATTTTACGTGGGCAGGCCAATTAAGGCCCGTCCAGCATGACAAGCACCCGGAAGTGCTGAGTGTTCCCTGTGCGGGGGGGTAGCAGGAGAGGGAGCAGGCTGAGTCGGGGCCTACGCTCATTCACGCATGCGCTCGAAAGAGTGCAGAAATCTCCCTGAGGCACGGAGATGCCTCGGGAGTTTAATTGCATTTTGAAAAATTTGAATAAAGAGAAAAAAAATTTCAGACATATCCCCTCGTGACAGTGTCACATGAGCTGGGACATGTCAACAAATTTTAATTTAAAAATTTATTTGAATTATATAACCTTCATGAAACCTCATCCTGCCCATGGATGAGCTTCCATGATAAACGCGAAGGCCACCTATGCTCTTTGCCTGCCCCCCGCCAACCTTAAGGTTGGACAGGCAGCTCCTTTAATTATTTTAATTAGTTTTTAAATGGCCTGAATAGACCTTTGACAGTTCGGCGGGCTTGTAGCTGACTCCGGTGCGCGCCTGCCGAACTGAGGATTTGAATGACGCGAGTTGACGTCAGGATGCACAACCGACATCACCGTGCATCATTTTACATGCCGGGGAGCGGGGCCCATCCCTGCACGCCGACCCGAAGGTTCTGGCCATCGAGTTACATTTGCTATCTTCCAATCTAATGGGATCTTCCCTGAATCTAGGGAATTTTGGAAAATTAAAACCAATGCATCAACTATCTCACTAGACAGTTCTTTTAAGACCCAAGGATGAAGTCCATCAGGACCTGGGCACTTGCCAGCCCACAACTCCAACAATTTACTCAGTACCACTTCCCTGGTGACTGTAATTTTCCTGATTTCCGGTGTTGCTTGTGTCCTGTATAGTGCGAATTGATGCAAAATATCTGTTCAATTCATCTGCCATCTCCTTGTTCTCCAATACCAATTCTCCAGACTCACTGTCTATTGGATCAATGCTCACTTAGTTAACTTTTCTTTTTTAAATATTTATAAAAACTCTTACTATCCTTTTATATTTCTGGCTAGCTTTCTCTCACTCTAATTTTTCCCTCCTTATTAGCCTTTTAGTTATTCTTTGCTGTTCCTTATATTCTGTCCAATCTTCTGACCTGCCACCTGTCTTTGCACAATTATCTGCTTTTTCTTTAAGTTTGATACTATCTTTAACTCTTCTAGTTAACCACAGATGTTAAGCCCATCCCTTGAACCTTTTCTTACTCGTAGGAATGTATCTATTCTGTGCATTCTGAAGTATCCCCTTAAATATTAGCCACTGCATCCCTATTAACCTATCCCTTAACCTAATTTGCCAATTCACTTTGGCCAGCTCAGCTTTCATGCCCTCATATTTGCCTTTATTTAAGTTTAAAAACTTAATTTCAGACCCACTCCTCACTTCCTCAAACTGAATGTAAAATTCAATCATATTATGGCCGCTGCTACCTAGGAGCGCCTTCACTATGAGATCATTAATTACTCCCATCTCATTGCTCAATACCAGGTCTAGTACAGCCTGCTCTCTAGTTGGCTCCAGAACATGCTGTTCTAAGAAACCATCCCGAAAACATTCAATGTACTCATCATCCAGACTATCTTTGCCCATCTGATTTTTCCAGTCTATATGTAAATTAAAATCTCCCATGATTATCGCCGTGCCTTTCTGACAAGCTTCCGTTATTTCTCCCTTTATGCTCAACCCTACCATGTGGTTACTGTTAGGGGACCTTACACAATTCTCACAAGTGACCTCTTGCCATTACCATTTCTCATCTCTACCCAAACCCTTTCCACATTCCGGTTTCCTGAACTTAGGTCATCCCTCCCTATTGTGCTAATACCATCATTAACTAACAGAGCTACCCCTCCAGCTTTTCCTCGCTTCCTGTCTTTCCTAAATATCCTGTACTCTTCAATATTCAGGTCCCAATCCATGTCCTCCTTCAGTCATGTCTCCATAATGGCTATCAAATTGTGATTATTTATTTTTAAATGCGCTGTCAGTTCATCTATTTTGTTTTGAATGTTACATGCATTCAAATGCAGAGCTTTTAGTTTTATCCTTTTAATATATTCATAACCTCTAGTTCCATCTGTTGATTTACCTTTAGATTTGCATTCTCTATCCCTTCCTGTCACTGCCTGTTTCTCATTTCCCGTAATAAAACCTTTTTCTTTTGTCTGGTCTCTGCTCTTTGATTTACCACATCTTCCCAAATTTGATCCCTTGCCCCCACTATTCAGTTTAAAACCCTCTCTACCTCCCTAGTTTTGCGGCTCACAAGAACATCGGCCCCAGCACAATTCAGGTGCAGACCATCCCAACGGTACACATCCCACCTTCCCCAGTACTGGGTGCCAGTGCCTCACGAACCAGAACCCACTTCTCCCACGCCAGTCTTTCAGCTACACATTCGTCTCCCTCATCTGATTTGTGCTATGTGAATTTGCACGTGGCTCAGCTAATAATCCAGACATTATGACCTTTGAGGTTCTGCTTCTTAATTTGGTGCCTAGGTCCTCATACTCACTATGCGGAACCTCCTTCTTTGCCCTGCCTATGTTGTTGGTACCTACATGGTCCACGATGACTGGGTCCTCCACCTCCCACTGCAAGTTCCCTTCTAGACCCAAGCAGATCTCCCACACCCTGGCACCGGGCAGGCAACACAGCCATCTAGAGTCTAGCTCTTTGCTGCAGAGAACGGTGTCAATCCCTCAGATTATATCATCCCCTACTACTGCCACATTCCTTTTTGCTCCCCCCACTTGAATGGCTTCCTGTACCACGATGCCATGGCCAGTTAGCTAATCTACCCTGCAGCCCCCACTCTCATCCAGACAAGCTGAAAAAACCTCAGACCTGTTGGACATTTGTAAAGGCTGAGGCTCCTGCCCTCTTACTTGCCTCACTCGCATTCATACTCTCCTTCCCTGACCACTGGCAAAATCAGAAGACCCTGTTGTAAGAGGTACGACTGCCTCCTGGTACAAAGAATCCAGGTAACTTTTTCCCCCTTCCTATGCGTTTCAGTGTCTGTAGTTCAGCCTCCAGGTCATAAAATCTGAGCTGAAGCTGCTCAAACTTCAAACGCTTACTGCAAATGTGTTTGCCCTGGATCAAACTGGCATCCAACAGCTCCCATATGCTGCTGTTGTGACACATCACCTGTCCTGACATCCTTAATGTGTTCTAATTAACTACATAATTATTTTATTCAATTATATATTTTACTTTTGTTTTTATATATTTTATTAACCTTACCACTAGTTGCTAGACTATTTTGAACCTTAGGAATAGAATAAACCCTAGTCGCTTACCAGATACTCACCAAATAACTAGCTTCTTCTCCTGTAGCAGAGTACAACCACTTCCTGAAGGCTGAGAAAGTTAGAAAGCAAAAGAACATCTCTTTCCCTTCCTTCCCTAGCTCCCTTAATTACTGAACTCCCAGCACTCTATTCTGCACTTATAGCAGTAAACCGTACTTAAAATTCCACTTCTCCCTATGCACCAAATTCCCATTTTGAACCAAGTTCCCAAATATACTCACTCAGTCTCTGTCTCACTCAGGCCGAAGTCTCCCCTCACTGATCATGCGCCTCTTGCTGAAGTAGGGAAAACAGTATTTGTGTCTTTTTGGAAAAACAGAATAAGTAACAGTAAAAGAGCTCTTTATTGTTCATACTGGCAGTTGGCCATAGCTGTTGCTAAGTTAATTTATCAGAGGTTCAGGGCGGGGATAGGAGACGAGGGTCCCTTGTATGTTCCAGATGCTCCTGTGAAAACCTATGTCTTTCTTGTGTGTAGGTTTTGTGTGAATCGGCCCGCCAACCATATGGTTTAAATTACTTTTACTTTTTTCCTAAAATCAGTCTTTGTAGTTCAAAGTTCTAAATCTACTAATTCAATTATAAAGTAGTGTTATTATTCTATTGTCAAGTGAAGTACTCCATAAGGGACTGAACAGGCCAATTCCAAATATGACATCAGTGAAACAATCCACTAAAAGAGGAGCAACGTCAATTTGCCAATTTATTCCTCTTTTGGCAATGATAGCCTTAATAAAGTAATCATCTGCTAGCCATTAATCATTTAGTTACAGCTGACATTTTATTTATATTTACATGCGGTTTGCTGCCTTCCCCACACCCTGCCCCATTATATCTCCCACCTGCCACTTCCGCATCCAATTTTTTTCCCTGATAGAGATAGGCATTTATCACTGCAAGACTGTACATCAAGATTTAATATTGGACTATCAAAATATGAGACCGTTGCTCCTGTTTGTAGACTTTTCTACAGGTATGCAAGCAGTGTTGGTTCTTATCATACCAGATGTAACTATTACAGATACAAATCAATCCTTAAAAAAGAAAGACAGCCTGTTATTAAGTTGGAGTTTGAATTTAATAAACACTTTCCAATCTGTAATTCGCCTCTGATTGACTTCACCCTGGCAATAGCAGTTAGATTTTATTGTGTTAAAGATATACATAAGCAACAGAATGAAGATCTTGGGTGGAACTTTATGGCCCGGTCACGCTGGGGTGGGGCCATAAAATGTGGCAAACTGCTCAAAAGCCCATTGACTTTGGCGGGACCAGAAAATCCCGCCGGCGTAAAATTCCACCCCTTGTGTGTTTCGTGGTGTAATGCTCTTGCCCGTATATACGACCTACTGTGAGCAAAGTCAGGGGAAGTCTACCAGCGAATCTAAAACTCTTGTGTCTGATATTTGTTATAGTACAGGCATCACATTTTGTTGCAGGTATAAAAATGTTATTTTGCAAAGAAACAAGGTTAGCCGATGCTAGTTTCTTCAAGGTTTTTGTCAGACAAGGGTATTAAGGGTTTCAGAACCAAGGTGGGTAAATGGAGTTAAGATACAGATCAACTAATTGAAAGGTGCAGCTTGAGGGATTGAATGGCCTCCTCTTGTTCCTATGGCCTGGAGAATGAAATTAGAAACAGCTCTAACTGCCTCTCCAATTGACCCCAGGAGTTTGAAAGCTATTAGCATTGCCTGGATTTGCCTACATACTCCAATACTCCACGGTACTGGAGCAATAACCTTAAAGAGTACAGGCCCAATTGAACACAACTTTCTCTTATTAGCAAACTATCATGTTTCTGACTACAGCCTAACCACAAGGGAAGACCCACAACCTCTACCAGCTAGAAGCACAAGGGCATCAGGTGCACAGGAACACTGCCACCTGCAAGTGTCCCTCCAAGTCATAGCCATCCTGACTTGAAAATATATTGCCATTCGTTTATTGTTGTTGGCCCAAAATCTTGGAACACTCTAACAGCACCGTAGATGTACCTACACCACAAGTTCTGCTGTGACCCAAGTAAACGGCTCACCAACATCTTCTCAAGACCATTTAGGGATGAATCATAAATACTGGCCTTGCCAGTGACTTGCACATCCTGTGAATGAATTTTAAAAAATCTATCATATCAATTAAAGATTTTTGTGAAAGGTGCACTGAGGACCGTCATTGCCCTCACTTTATGAATTAGTAATTTTTTAATAATTTCTCTTTGCCATCACTGAAGCATTAATACTCGTTTTTTTTAAAATGCAATAAGTGGAAACTTTTTTAATTTCAGGGATATTTTTTCGCCTGGATGAACTGAAAACAACAGCTGAGACTTGTTTTTAGGATCCACATTACCTCTTCAGATGGAGCACTTTGAACAGATAGGAGGTTTACAAACATACGAATTAGGAGCGGGAGTAGGCCAGTGAGATTTGAGCTAAAAAAAGGTCTCCGCTACAAAATAACTTGCATCATTCCACATTGGCTGGTGCTGCAGTACATTAGATTGCTGATGGAAAGCACTGAGCATTGATCCTCCACAGGGGGAGGGAAGGAGACTTGTCTCAGGGCATTCTTGTGCTACTTGTGCTAGAAGCCTGGGAGAAGGTTTGCCACACTATTCACTGCAGTTAGACCAAGGCCTTAGGAAGACCCAGGCCGGAATATTACGCTCATTGGGCGGACACGCGTCCGACCCAAACGAGCGTAAAATGATGGGCGATGGATGACATTGGGCAAGCGTCCCAATGTCATCATATGATATTTCGGTTACCGGGCGCGCACAGGAGTTGGCAGCGCGCCCACCGACAAGTAAAAGGCCTATTAAGGCCATTAAAGTCCCAATTAAATGTTCATTTTTGCTGCCCATCCAACCTTACAGATGGCGGGGCAGGTGAAAAGGCCAAGCGGCTTTTGCACTTTTTAGGAAATCTCATCCACGGGCAGGATGAGGTCTCCAGCAGTGATTAAAAAATAAAATTAAAAATTTTAACATTCCATTAAGAACATGACCCTGCTCATGTGACAGATACACATGAGGGGACATGTTTTGTACCATTTTATAATTGTTAATTTTTCATTTCTTTATATCTTCAGCTCCATGAGGCAGCTCTGTGCCTCAGGGAGCTTTTCCAGTGCGCGCTCGCAAAGTTGCATAGTTGCCTTCCTCCCCCCACCCCAACACAGGCAACACCGAGCGCTGCTGTGCACTTTTCACACTGGACGGGCCTTAATTGGCCTGCCCAGCGTGAAATTGCAGTTGGGCCCCGATTGTGGGCAGCGGTCGGCTTCCTGACACCCGCCCCCTTGCCAAGCCCGCCTAACGAGGGCAAAATTCTGTCCCAAGTTAATCTGATTGAAAGTAGTGTCGCACTTCAACTAACCATGAAGTGAATGGTGGACCTGTTTGATACTTTGATACATCATGAATTGTGGCTGCCACCTTTGTGCAAGAAAGTGTAGGCACTATTTCTAGGTGTACAATGCAATGGTGTCAAATAGATGTGAAAATATTTGAAATCTTTGTAAAAGAAATAAATTTATATATGAAATAAAATGTTAAAAGTTGTTGGAATTAAATAGAAATAGAAAATGCTGGGAATACAAAACATCTGAAAAGAGAAAATTCAGGTTCATGTTTTTCTGTTCAGATACAGGTGAACCCACAGTATATTTCCTGTACTCTAGATTGGTAATTAGCCTGCCAGTGTTTTACAATAGCACTGTGTCACTCGAGGCCCTCTGGATGAGACTTTGTGACTTCTGCCCTTAAGAAATTGAAAGGTTTTTTAGATAGTTACCCCTTTGCTATGCTTTGAAATGTATGTAATATTAAAATAGGATAAAGATCAGACTCGATGATAGGTTGTCTTCACTGTTAATTCTTAACCAACCCACTATGTAAATTACTGTATGACAAGTTCCTGTACTTCCACAGTTTTAGGGGATAACTGGCAAAATCAATATTGCCCCATGGTAGCATACCTTGGAGCAGTGGAGAAGTGCATCAAGAAGTTGAGATCCACTCACTATGGTCACCCCCAGACTAAAGGAGAGAGGCCAACAATGATGAAAGGGAGGAAATGGCACTGGGCTGGTTGGGAGGGGCCGTGAGGAACGTGGTGTAAGTTGAAGAATTAAGGAAACAGGCAGAATTGCTACATCATAAACTGCAGGTGAAGCATTTAACCAAGGCCCTGTCCACCTGTTCCTTTAATACATGTGGCTGTTAAATATCACTGGTACTATTCAAAGATGAACAGAGTTTTCTCCTGCTGCCTGGACCACCGTTCTTCGTTCAACAAAAAGATTAATTGGGCATTGATTCCATTTTGGTTTGTGGGATCTTGCTATGTATAAAATGATCACCGCATTGGGCATGATGAGGCAAAATATAATTGGGATTATGTTAATGACATGAATGAAACATTGTATGTGAAGTGCTTTGTGAGATGTGAAAAGGTCTTTTTTTGACAATTCAGCTGGTCAAAACGATGAACAACCAAACTTTCCCTAAGCATGTTCTAACTATTTTATTTTTCTCGATCCTATAGGTGGTAATGGCACCTCATGAAGCCTCTGTGGTGTTTGTAGATAATTACATCAAACTCCTGGCTGATTGTAGTACAGACACGTTCCAGAAAGTTCTTGACATGAAGGTGAGGTCTTCAAAAGTATATCTGATAAATTAGGGTATTTATAATCTCAGTATTGTTTCTACCTCAACTTTGAGCAGAGGAACATAAGAAATAGGAGTAGGAGTAGGCTGTTTGGTCCTTCAATCCTGCTCCACCATTCAGCTAGATAGTGGCTGATCATCTACGCCAACTCCATTTTCCCATTCTATCCCCATTTCCCTTGATACCTTTAATATCCAGAAATATATCAATCTCTGTTTCGAACACACTCAATGACTAAGCCTTCACAGAATTCCAAAGACTCTCTACCCCCTGAGTGAAGAAATTCCCCCTCACCTCAGTCCTAAATGGCCTACCTCTTATTCTGAGACTGTGTCCCCTGCCCCCCCCCCCAGCCATGGGAAACATCCTTCCTGTATCTACCCTGTCGAGCCCTGTAAGTCTTTTGTATGTTTCAATTAGATCACCTCTCATTCTTCTAAACTCCAGAGAATACAGGCAGAGTCTCCTCATAGGACAATCCCACCATCCCAGGAATCAGTCTGGTGAACCTTTGTTCCACTCCCTCTATGGCAAGTATATCTTTCCTTCGGCAAGGAGACCAAAACTGTGCACAATACTCCAGGTGTGGTTTCACCGAGACGCTATACTTATTTATGGAGTGAGCAGGAACATAATGTCAGACCCAACACCTGGTATTGTTGAGATGAACAGAAAAAAACATGAATGCTGGAAATTCATAGCAGGTCTGACTACATCTGAAGGAGTGAATTTGATTGATGTTTGGGAATGAGTGTTTTTAGTTGAAACCACTCATCCAAACTTATTTTTCTGTTTTGAATGCTGGGCAATCACAGCATTCTCTGTTTTTAATTTAAGTGTAGTATAGGAAGTTCCTGGGCTAGAGGATCAGGTCCATCAAACTAGGTATAGTAGTAAGTGGCTGCGGTACTGGATTAGCAAGCAAAAGATTGAGACTTCGTCTCTCAGCAAGTTGTGAAATTGGAGGCCATCCAAAAGCCTGAGATAATCCTTGAATTAGCTATGGATATCCACAAGCTGTGACACAACGGCAGAACACAACAAATCAATGAAAGAGCAATTGGGGACAGTCTCAAATGCATAATGATTAAAGGGGTGCATAGAACTGTCACAGGAGCTCAGATGATAATCAACCAGTGACGATGTGGATTCTGTAGTTTTGCTGCACCCCATCATAGCTTCTCAGAAGCTGGCATCCTCTTTGTGCTGCTCTTCAGCCAGCTACTGCAATGTCCCTCCTTTCAGCACAGCCCCTCCCTGCCAGCATGCCCAAGATTGCAAACTCATCAAGAGGAGAATCAGCAATGAAAGTTCACACTCCATCATTCAGTCGCAGTTTATTGGACCTTAATTACACTGTCCTTTAATTACATCCCTTTAAGTCTACCATCATCAAATAAAATCAATTCGAGTGGAATTTTAAGAACTTATTTTTGAAACCCTAAAATCAGAGGCAGCTGAAAGTTAAACAGACTTTTAATTAGTGAACTGCACCAAATTGTAGCTCTGTGGGTGAGTTGCTATGATTTTACAGGTGCAGTCACTGAGACAGTGATAACCAGCAGCCTTAAACAAGGTGTGGAATAATTATATAGAATATACAGTATACAAGCAGGCCATTCAGCCCAACAGGTCTACACCAGTGTTTATGTTCCACATGTGTCTCCCTCCCCTCTTCATCCAACCCTATCAGCACAACCTTCTATTCCTTTACAAAAACAGAATTACCTGGAAAAACTCAGCAGGTCTGGCAGCATCGGCGGAGAAGAAAAGAGTTGACGTTTCGAGTTCTCATGATCCTTCAACGGAACGCTATTCCTTTCTCTAGCTTCCCTCTAGATGCATCCATGCTATTCCCCTCAGTTACTATGATATGACTTTCTTCAGAGTGAATTCAAGTGCCAATGAAAAATGTGTACCTGGAAATTATAAGTAATTATTTTGGTACAAATCTCCCTTTTCTCTATTGCAGGGTCTGAAACGAAGTGAACAGAGCAGCATGCTGGAACTTTTCCGACAGAGGCTACCTAACCCCCCTTCAGGTGGAGAAAACAGCTTAACAACATCGCTATCTGCCCCGTCCCCTGAACAGGAATCTTCCAGGATCCGTAAACTGGAGAAACTCATTAAAAAGAGACTGTAAACGAAGCACAAAAGTGGCATAGATCAGCTTTTGTGAAATAACTGCTTTATCCAGTTGCCAAATTGGCAAAGGACTTTTCTTTTCCTCTCCCCTCCTCTTTCTGCATCCCCTCTTTGTTCTCTTCTCTGTCACACGAGCAGCAGCCATGCTGTTTGTTTTGTTTCTGTTCCTGGTAAGATGTGAGTTCACTACTGCAACTGCAGTAATCTTTCCAGCTGAGGAAACCTCCAGCAGATCAGAACCTAGAGACAGCTCCAGAGCTTATTGTTCTGATTTGGAGTCAGAAGTCTGAGCTGCCTGTGCAGTTTCATGTTCTGACATTGCACGGGAGACTCAAAATTTACCTGGGTATATTTAAAACGACTATTATTGAGTTTTAGTGTCACTGGCATTTCACACAAAAGATATTTTTGTGTTCCTTGTGGGTCTAATGCAGTCATGGAAGTATGGTCGTCCAAGAGTTCGAGGCAGCAGAGCCTCCAAACGTAAAGGGGAATACTTCTTAGCAATGAACTGATTGCCCAGCAGTTGACTGGAATTGTAAAGACAGTGCCCAAAATCTTAGGATCTAACACTGTACTCTTCTGTTGGAATTGGAAAGATCCCATAATGGTTACAGACTTGACCAGATGGAAATTGTAAAGAAACACTTAATACTGATCACTGAGGTTATGAAACACAATTTGTTCAACTGACCAGTGGTGTAATTTCATTTTTTCAAAGGAAAGATTATACAGTTAACATGTTGAGTGTTGAAGTTCTGCCACATCCTGGAATGCATTTTCTGGAATGCACTCCAGAAACCTTCAGAACGTTACCAGGACTTTGAGTACAGTAACCATTTGTTAAGGGCAAGAACACAAACGTTTTCCAACTCTGTGTGGTGCCAAAGACCTCACAATAGAGGACTTAGTGTGTCTGCAAACTAATTAATGTATATTTGTAACTCTTTATGTGACAAGGCACCATTAAAGAAGTATAAAATATGCTGAAGGGCTTATGAAATCCTAATAGTCTTTAAATGAACGAGAATGAAATATGGCAGTACAGTAACTCAAGCAGTTGAGGGCTTGATTCACAAGTGAAGTGTCATGAGTCTTTGTTAATACAGTTAATACAGTTAATGAAATCCCTTATAGATGTGAACTTGGGAGAAGGGTTAAGACACAGTTTGATTAATCTAATTCGCATATCAGCATTAACGTTGGCTGTTGCATAAAGGACTGAAGGGCATGGGAAGTGAGAGCATTTTTATTTCACCTCTGTATCTTGGGTTTGATCTTGAATAATGCTTGGACGAAAGCCCTCACTCTGGAAAAGTGAGAAGCAATATAAACTTGGGCAATCTCCAACTAGTTCCTCCGAAGACAGGACCTCACAACCTAAACTGCCTGACAGCATTAGACAATTCAAAAAAATGGGAAGATGAAATTGTCACTGGTACAGAATAGATGCTCTTTTGAGGTAGGATTAAGATACATTGGAGGGGAATAGTGGGAACTGTACCTTGCATAAAACCTGTACTTGTTCTGATCTGAGGGCAAATGTTGCTGATGCTGGCTTCAAATAGTGGGAATACTTTAAATTTCCATGAGTAGTTCATTTTTGTCACTTTGAGAGCAGAAGCTGTCAAATATTCCATTCCCCTATCACCACAACACAAACCTTTATGGGCAGGACTTACAGTTACGAGGAGATAAAGGCCATTGTTGAAACAGCTAGATTGCATTTTCTGGCTTTGGTGTAAACATTCTACTCTGGCCTTCATAGAATTACCATTGTCAGAACAGCTTTACCTGCATCAGCATGTTCAGGCTACACTTATTCAAACTTGCTTCATTCAAATTATCTGATAATTCAATGTGTTTGCAGTACATTCCATACTTAATTCAAATTGGATAACTCACATTAACACGAAGATGACTTTGAATTATTGAGTAGACTGTAACTTCCTTGTGATTACATGTGCAAAACTGTTTGCTATTAATGTTGAGCAATCATTTTCAATTCATGCAACAGACTTGAAAGACTTTGGGGCTATACATAATATCAAAAACAAAATGCTGTTGCTCCTCATTTTAAGCCCATAAAAAAGTTAATTACCAGTAGCTTAACACACAAGGGCAAATATACCCAATGGTTGTCAATATTGTTTCATTTTTACATGCTTTTTTTTTCTCTCTCTGCTGAAGGCATTAAGGCTTGGTGGGGTAGTTTCATAACACATGCAGCCCATATTACTGATATGCAACCTTTCATGTACAAGTCCGAGACAGTGAATGTTGGCAGGTTGTTCTGCCACAGGGATCAAGACAGCCAAGCTCATTCCTCTCCTTATTTTATCTTCACTTGACATCCAGAAAATATGTATTTGCCAACAACAGAGGTAACTGGGTAGCAATCAGGAATGGAAACCCTCTGAGATTGTTTTCTTTCTGTTCCCCTTTCCTCACCTTAACCCAGATCTGGTAGCCAGTTGTAACTGCCCAACTGTGATCTGTTGAGGTGAATTAATTCACCAGGAATTGAACCTGGATCAAGAATTCTAAATCTGTACTGCAAAATTCTGCATCCATTAGGGTATCGGAGAAAAACCTTGAAACTGTACGTTAATAATCCAGTTTGTAATAAAAACGTTACCAACATTAGAAACTGGAATTAAGTAAATTCAGTGACTGCATTTGTACTTCATTGGTTGTAGAGTGCTTTGGGATGTCATGAAAGATATAAATGCAAATTCTTCCTTAATGGGTCTGTTAATGAACACCTGTTTCTTGAATGTAGCTTTCAATCGTTCGCCTTTGATGCTCAAGTGAAGTGAGGTGTTTTTGTTATTTTGTTGTATAAGAATAAGAAACTTGTCTCTTTAGCTTAAAGAAACACAATAAAAGTTAAGCAGGTGACCATACCATATTTGTAAGAAACCTGTCCCAATCCAGTATAGCCAAAATGAAGGGACATCCATAACCAATACCCAGAAAGTCTGAAATGTGGCTATAGGATTGAAAGTCTGAGCCTAAGCTTTGTTTTCACAACCTTGTTGAAAGCAAAATATTTTGGCGTTGAAGGTTACAGTCACAACCCAAAAGAGAGCTAAAATGAAGGCACTTGGCTACATCAATACTTTACATGGCTATCATTGGAGAGAGAATGTGCATCTTCTTTTGTGTTCCAGTGTGAAAGAAAAGCTTTATAAGACAACACAATTTTACTTGGAATTGCCTTTTTTTTTTAATTTTCCCTGGTTTGTATAGTACAGAGTTTATTTAAATCTGGGTTCTTCCACAGAACTTTAATCTGCTTGTTTTCAAGATGTAAATTTTCTCAATTATTTCTTATTGTCCAGTTTCTTCACAACTTTTGATGTGGGGTTTACAGGTCAGAGTTACACAACAGCCACCAGTTTAAACCTTGGAGGATGCTGTAATGAGCCTGTTGTGTACTTTTGGTAGATAAATGCACTATTGGAACTGTTGGCACATTATTGCTTCATGCAGGCCTATAAGTATATATTTATCGCATTTGTCAGTGTTTTATTTGTCTCTGTGATATTTCGGGTTGTGCTCGCTGGCTGATTATAACCAATTTTAATGTTAACATAAACAACCAACCAGAAATATAAATAATTTAATTAAACAATTCATTGAAGCAACCAATAGGGGTGGAAAAGGGTAATTACACACTGTTGATATGTGTCCAAAACCTATTATTGAGAGCACTGCTACAGCCCCTAAACACTATTGCCTTGAAATTGTGCCATGTGATACTTGCATGTAAAATATTTGACCCCTCTGCATTATATTCCCTTATTTGCTACTATAATGGTGGTCTTATCTGTTCACTTTAATTGTTAAAAGCCACATAAAATTGCATGCAAAGGAATGTCATATGAATGAGTTAAGCATATGTACACTGTTACGGCACAATGTAATTTCAAGGCTGTTGATTTTGGATCTATAAATTAATTGTTCTGGGGCCTTAGGCAAGAATATAGTCAAACAATTCCACATGACTAAAGCCACATTGAATTATTTGTTAATCAGTTGAATATTCTTTTGCAACCAACCCATGGCACAGCCCGAATTATGCTTAATTGGTTGAGTAATTCTAAAATAAAGAATGGTTACAGTATGTTACGTCCATCCATCCCCAGCACACAGCTTGATGACTTTGCAAAGTTGTCCTGATCTTTTGAGGGTTAGGGCTTATGATTTGAATGTAAAATAAATACTCCTGATTGCTAGTAATACACTGTGAGCATTCCACATCCAAAAAAAAGACACACGTTTGATCCTATGTCTTGATTGTGTTTATTGATCTGAACCAGTGCAGCACTTGGATGCTACAAGTGCCCATTCCTCGATGAAGGAACAGAAAAATCAACCAGAGCGCACACTCCTGATCACTATATATTTTCTTGTATTGAAAGGAGTGTGTTTGTGCGTGGATGCCCAAGTCAGGACAGGATGTCCCCTGGTCAAGGATTCTTCCCGTTTTCCCTACCCACTTGCATGAATGGTCATTTGGGTGAGGTGCCAGAGAGGTGCTGTCACCTGTTGAGCAGTATCTCAGCAAGGATCTGCACCTTTGCAAGAAAAGGGAATTTTTAAAAATCAGATGCATCTTTTATGAAGGGTTAAATTTTATATACAAAAGGTGGAAGTAACAAATGGGTGAAGATGTGATGTATTTATTTTCATTTAATGACCTGGACTGTAGTGTTACATTATCATTCTTAAGGGTAAATAAAACTGTCTGAGACTAAAGCTTCTGTAATAGTGTGTCTTGTAAATGGACATTGTCTTGACCAGCTTGTTAATACGTTTTCAATAAAAAGACAACCAGTATTTCAATATTCCCTCAGTGCTTTGTTGTAGCATATGCTGTGCATTTATATTGAATGTTTAACTGTTGTGCAAAGCTGGACAGAGTCAAACACCAGTTTTCTCTTTTTGAGGTGAAATTCTAGTCCCTGGCCTGAATTAAGACTAAACACTGCTGCTGAGTGAGTTAGAATACTAGTTACTGCTTGTTGTCAAGTCCAAAACTGGATGGAGGCGAAGGCCACTGGGAATGTGGTGAGAGATCTGAAGGCTCATTTACTGCACGTCTGAAGCCTCGCTGGTTGGAAGGAACTACTAGGAATTCAGATTCCTGCTCCCCACAAGTCTGCACCAGTTAAAATTAATGGATAGAAATTTTAGGGTGGGGATGCAGTTGGAGAGGCAAGTGCCATCATTCCCAATCTGTACTATTCCTTGGCTTGTGTTTGAAGATCTTCATGACTTTGTCAATCAAAACCTCTGACTTACAAGGTACAAGAGTGGGGGGAAAATGCACCTCAGTTTGAAAAACCAGGCTTTGTCTAATGTTCAGTTTAGAAATTTCCAGACTGATCACTAGAAAACCAGACCATCCAGTTCACAACTGGACAGATGTTGACGCTAGTTTGAATAGCATTTACCTGTACAACAGGAGTTTAAATGGAGCCTTGGAAAATAGACTAAACATGGTCTGGTTCTCCAGTTGATATGCACATTAAAACATTAAGTAGCAGCATCCATTTACATTTAAGGTTTAGTAATCATGAGATTGCCAGCTCCAAATTTCTCTCCACATCACACACTATATTGGCTTGCATATACTTGTTGCCAAGAAACAGCACTGGATACAGCAAAAGCTATGGGTCCCAACGACATCCAGCTGTAGTGCTGAAGACCCATGCTTCTAAGGCAAACTATTCCAGTACAGTTACAAGACTGGCTCTACCTGACACAGTGGAAAATTGCTCAGGTATGTGCTGTTCATAAATACTAGGTCAAATCCAATCCGACTAAGTACTATCCCATCAGTATATACTCATTCATCGGTAAAGTGATGGAAGGTGTCATTAACAGTGCTATCAAATGGCATTTACTCACCACTAACCTGCTCACCGTTGCTCAGTTTGGGTTTTGCCAGGACCAGCTGGCTCTAAACTTGAACAAAAGAGCTGAATTTCAGAGGTGAGGTGTGATTGACTGCTCTTCATATCAAGGCACCATTTGACTGAGTGTAGCATCAAGGAAATAAGTGAAAAGATTCTCCACTGGCTGGAATCTTATTTAGCACAAAAGAAGGTGGTTATTGGAGGCTAATCATCTCAGCCTTAAGGCATCACTCCAGGTGCAGCTAGTGTTTTAGACTAACCATCTTCAGCTGTTTGAACAATGACCTTCCCTCTGTCAAAAGATCAGAACTGGGGATGTTTGCTGATCAGTGTTCAGTTCCATTTACAACTCTTCAGATACTGCACGCAGTAAGATCTGGACAATATTCAGGCTTGGGCAAGTAACATCCACACCTCACAAGTGCCAGGCAGTGACCATCTCCAACAAGAGAGAGGCTAACCACCTCCTCTGGACATTATCATTGCTGAATACTCCCCGCCCTTAACATTCTGGGGGTTACCATTGACCAGACCAGAAACTTAACCAGACCATCCACATAAACACTGTGGTCACAAGGACAGGTCTGAAGCTAGAAATTCTATGGCAAGTAACTCACTGCCTGACTTTTCAAAACCTTCCCACCAGACCACAAGTGTGATGGAATATTCTCCATTTGCATGAATGAGTGTGGCTCCAAAAACATTCCAAAAAGCTCAACACCATTCTGGGCAAAGCAACCCATCCACCAACCTTAAACATTCACTCCCTATGCCACTGGCACTCAGTGGTGGCAGTATGCACCTTCTATGAGATGCACTGCAGGAATTCACCAAGCCTCCTTAGACAGCACATTCCAAACCCATGATCACTGCCACCTAGAAAAATAAGGGAGTCAAGTACATGAGAACGCAGTTGACTGCAAGTTCTTTTCAAGTCTCTCACCACCCTGGCTTGGAAATGTATCCTTATTCCTTCATCACTGGCTAAAAATCCTGGATTTTATTGGCTATAAAGCTTTGGGATATCCTGAGATTATTAAAGGTGCAATATAAATGCAAGTCTTATCTAACTGGGAGATGCTTGATATGATAATTCAGTGTGACGTAAAGTGAAAAAAACCTTAGCACTGTTATAATGCCATGAAAACCACAGAAATTTTTGGGAGAGTTGTATTTTCCTGATTAGCTTGTAGCCTAATGTTGTTAATCTTATGGCTAGTTCAGACAGTGCGTATGTTCATCACAAACATCTACGACCAGGGGATTGGGAAGCCTACAAAGACCAATAGAGGACAACTAAAAAAGAAATAAGGAGGGAGAAGATTAAATATGAGGGTAAACTAGCCAGTAATATAAAAGAAGATTGCAAGAGATTTTTTAGATATATAAAGGGTGAGAGAGAGGCAAAAGTGGACATTGGGCCGCTGGAAAATGACGCTGGAGAAGTAGTAGTGGGGAACAAAGAAATGGTGGAGGAACTGAATAGGTACTTTGCATCAGTCTTCACAGTGGAAGACACGAGTAACATCCCCAAAGTTCAAGAGAGTTGGGGGGGCAGAGGTGAGTATGGTGGCCATTACCAAGGAGAAGGTGCTAGGAAAACTGAAAGGTCTGAAGGTGGATAAATCACCTGGACCAGATGGATTACACCCCAGAGTTCTGAAGGAGATAGCTGAAGAGACTTTGGAGGTGTTAGTGGTGATCTTTCAGGAATCACTGGAGTCAGGGAGAGTTCCAGAGAACTGGAAAATCGCTAATGTAACCCCCCCACTGTTTAAGAAGGGAGTGAGGCAAAAGACGGGAAATTACAGGCCGATTAGCCTGACCTCGGTCGTTGGTAAGATTTTAGAGTCCATTATTAAGGATGAGATTTCAGAATACTTGGAAGTGCATGGTAAAATAGGGCAAAGTCAGCATGGTTTCATCAAGGGAGGTCATGCCTGACAAATCTGTTAGAATTCTTTGAGAAGGTAACGAGTAGGTTAGACAAAGGAGAGCCAGTGGATGTTATCTACTTGGACTTCCAGAAGGCCTTTGACAAGGAGGCTGCTCAGTAAGATAAGAGCCCATGGTGTTAAGAGGCAAGGTACTAGCATGGATAGAAGATTGGCTGTCTGGCAGGAAGCAGAGAGTGGGGATAAAGGGCTCCTTCTCAGGATGGCGGCCGGTGACTAGTGGAGTTCCGCAGGGGTCAGTGTTGGGACCACAACTTTTCACTTTATACACTAATGATCTAGATGAAGGAACTGAGGGCATCCTGGCTAAGTTTGCAGATGGTACAAAGATAGGTGGAGGGACACGTAGTACTGAGGAGGCGGGGAGGCTGCAGAAGAATTTGGACAGGTTAGGAGAATGGGCAAAGAAGTGGCAGATGGAATACAACATGGGGAAGTATGAGGTCATGCACTTTGGTAGGAAGAATAGAGGCATAGACTATTTTCTAAATGGGGAGAGAATTCAGAAATCTGGAGTGCAAAGGGACTTGGGAGTCCTAGTCCTAGATTCTCTTAAGGTTAACTTGCAGGTTGAGTCGGTAGTTAGGAAGGCAAATGCAATGTTGGCATTTATTTCGAGAGGACTAGAATATAAAAGCAGGGATGTGCTGCTGAGGCTTTATAAGGCTCTGGTCAGACCACATTTAGAATATTGTGAGCAATTTTGGGCCCCGTATCTCAGGAAGGATGTGCTGGCCCTGGAGAGAGTCCAGAGGACGTTCACAAGAATGATCCCAGGAATGAAAGGCTTAACATATGAGGAACATTTGAGGACTCTGGGTCTATACTCGATGGAGTTTAGAAGGGTGAGGGGGGATCTGATTGAAACTTACAGAATACTGAAAGGCCTGGATAGACTGGACGTGGGGAAGATGTTTCCATTAGTAGGAGAGACTAGGACCCGAGGGCACAGCCTCAGAGTAAAGGGAAGACCTTTTAGAACAGAGATGAGGAGAAACATCTTTAGCCAGAGAGTGGTGAATCTATGGAATTCATTGCCACAGAAGGCTGTGGAGACCAGGTCATTGAGTGTATTTAAGACCGAGATAGATAGGTTCTTGATTGGTAAGGGGATCAAAGGTTACAGGGAGAAGGCGGGAGAATGGGGTTGAGAAACTTATCAGCCATGATTGAATGGCGGAGCAGACTCGATGGGCCGAATGGCCTAATTTCTGCTCCTATGTTATGGTTAACACAGCCATCCAAATTTCAGAGGGGGAGAAAAATATGGGCCTGAATCTTACGTTTGTCAGGCAGGTGTAAACGGTGGGCCCGGAAGTGGATGCGAGATGCACTTCCGCCCACAATTGGCCCCCCCCGAATGCAATTTCACACTGGCTGGCCAACTAACAGGCAGCCGGCATGAAACATGCGCTGAGAAAGCTTCAGCATTGCTGGGCGGGTGGGGGGGTAGATGGGCGCTTCCAGCAAGCTCCCTGAAGGCAGACGGCTGCTGCAGAGCTGCCTCAGGGAGCTGCAGATCTGGACAGATTAAATAGCAAAAAGAAAACGCACCAAACTGTGTCTATGCAGCACATTAATAAGCACCTGGCAGCAGAACTCAAAAAACATCAGTCCCCAGACGTTGTTTCTCATAGTATTTCACCCCGGACTTTTCTTACCGCCCTGGATGGAGGTTTCAGCGAAAGTGTAAAGGCCAATTGGCCTGTCTGCCAACCGTAAGAGTGGATGGGCCGCGTACGATCGATTTCAATTGCTTCCTTAATGGGCGTAATTGTCGGCGGGTGCACTTCCAACTGCTGTGCACTCCTGTCGAGTGAAATATCACGCAAGTGTGCAATGACATTGGGGCACGCACACAATGTCTTGTCATGCGATGTTGGGTTGGGCATGCGCCCACACAACCAGCGTAATAAATCTGCCCATGGTTTTCCAAAGGAATACAGCCAGAAACCACATGAATGCCCATGAACTGGGAAAGGAATTACTCTTTTTAATTTGGGTCTGGCAGAAAACGTTCACCTTAGAGCTACGTTTATCACAGCAGTCAAAGGCAATTTCTGGATTAAGGCTCAGCAATAGAATATGGTCTAGATTTAAAAATGGATTAACATGAGACACTCCAAATGAATTAGTGGTGATGCAAAGAGAAATATAAAATTTAAATTTTACGAGCACCTTTTTGTTTTCCTACCAGTAAATATTTTATGAAGCACACTGGGGCATTTAATTAGGTTAAAGATGTCATGTCAGTACAATTTGCTGTTGTTGAATCCAGGCCAGTGATGGGCACTGAAGATCTTTTATCTTTTTGGCCTTGTTTGTGCCCGGTTGAATCTGGAATAACTCTCTTAATGGGATCTCTGTAAATTGAGTTCTGCTCGGTTACATTTTTTTTCCTGGGGCTGTGGGTAGGTTTGTGACTGCAACCTAACTTAGGCTGCCTGAAGTCCTGAGTTATCTGATGAGTGTTTTTCTCCAGTGCTACCTAGTTTGGTGAAATGCTGCCCGGTTATTATTAATCTTCAGTACTTTACACTGGGTGCAGTGTAAAGTAGAACCTTCCAGGGCTTACCCACCCTCATTGTAGAAAACTACAAAAATACTTCTACTAATGTGAGGAGCTTTGGGTATTGGGATGTGTTACATTAGTGAGCAGCTGGGCACCACTGTTAGTCTGTACTTCATCCCAAATGAGCCATTAGGATCACTCAGCTATTCTGTGGAAGATTTAGCATTAACACAGCTCCCTTTCCTTTCATTCTCTTCACCACCAACCCCCCCGCCCCCTTCACTCTGCACCACCGCGCCCCCCCCCCCCCCCCACCCCCCTCCACCAACCTCCTCCAAAATGGTATGGAAATTCCATCATGCTAGTGTGATTCCTATATTGGGGTAGTAAAACAGAAATTTTATCTGACTCCGGAGTGTGCTTTTCCTGCCATGTCTCCAGGCAACAAAGAAGATCTTAATGGCCTTTCAAAAAAGTGCTGGCATTACTGGAGCTGTCAGGCTCACTCTTATAGAACGAGCCTGGCACTGATGTATACAACATTAAACAACTGCGAAGAGTCATATTTCTGGCAACCTACTTTTTGATAAACAGGGCCTCAATGGCACTAAAACTACTCCAACTTTGCCACAGTTTAATATTGTTGACAGCTCCTCTGACAACACCCAGATCCTGAGCTGACGACTGCAGGGAGTTCTGGTGCAGCAGGAGATGTGTTGTCCCTGAATGTGCACCAGGGGAACAGAAGTTGCAACTGGCTTGGGTTACAGCCGAGTGGGAACGTCAAACGTTTCATTTCACTGGTTGTCGTCTATTACCGCGATAGTCTTGTTTTTTTTTGCATTCGCATTTTTGTCAATAAGGATAAGAAGTTATAAAGTTCTTGAGGTGTTGACTAATACCAAGATGTGGGTAAACTGGAATCAAATGGACAATTTCAATCAAAATCTGTCCAACCGCACTCATTGGAAGTTAAATCCCCTTCTCCCCTCCCACCCCACCCAGAGTTCGGATAAACAAAAACCTAACAACTACCTAGTTGAAGTGCTGTCCGTTCTCTGACATGGAGGAATCCTCCGGTAGGATTCCACTGAGATACAGACCAGCTCAGCTCAGTCGCTGGGTCAAAACCCTGGAACTCCCTCCCTAACACCACTGTGGATGTATCTACACCACATGGACTGCAACGGCTCAAGGAGACGGCTCATCACCACGTTCTCAAGGGCAACAAGGGCTAACCGACACCCACATCCCATAAATGAATTAAAAAAATCTCACCCCAGTGCATTCATGCATGGCTCATATCCTGCTTATGCTCTGAGCCCCTTTCCCCGGGTTGACGTTTTGCCTTCTGTTAATTAAACAAAGTGCTAAATACGCTCCTTTCTTTATAGGGTGGGGTTAAGCTTCTTTAAGAACTGCATGAAGACAAGGGGCGGAATTTGTCTGGACCCATTGGTGGCGGGGTGGGTGGGGGAGAATTCGGTGTGAGGGGCAGAAATTGGTTTCAGGCTGGTGTGAAATCACAGCAGGATCATCCGATGGTGTCTACCCATGGTGGGTCGTGAATCTCACCGGAGGACGGCGTGAACACGATTTGCATCCCACTAATGGGGTGCAAAGTAAGGCCCAACTGGAATCGTAACCCCCTACACCCGAGTTACCATTACGCCAGCGGGAAAACACACTGGTCCAGAATATATCTGGATAAGTGCAGAAGGTGGAACTTACTACTAGGGCCTTGCTCAGATCAGAGACATCTGAGGAGCAGAAGATGCTGGAGCCCCACAGCTACCAGACCCTGGAGGAACACATGCATCACATGCTGGGTGGATCCTCATGCAGATAGCTCTACCACAAAGCAGCTCTCAAAAGGTGGGAGATCTTTGCTGATGCTTCGGGCCTGCTTCAGGACATCACAGTCTTGGCCATGGGCTGCTACAGATCATCAGCGAAGGGTGGGGGGGCAGGAAGGTGGACTGAGGGGCGGGGGGTGGGGTGGTCTGTGTTGGGGGGGTGATGTTGGGAGGGGGGTGATGAAGGTGTCTGGAGGTCTGATGTTGGAAGTGGGGAGGTGGTTGGGAGGGGTGTCAAAGGTGTCCAGGGGGACAGGGGGATGAGGGAGTAGGGGGGTGGGGAGGGGTAATCAAGGAGAATGCTGCAAGTGGGGAGGTAAGTGTAAGGAAGGGAGTTCAGAGAGGGGAGGGTGTCTGGGGGAAGAGGGAATAACGGGGTGGTGGGGGGTGTCCAGGTGAATGTGGAATGGAGGAGTCTGTGGAGTCAATGACTACCTCTTCGGGAGAGAACTGAGGGTGAGTGTGATAGGAGACAATGGTGAGGGGGGTGGTAGAGTGACCTGGCAGGGTGGGAGGTTGAGGGTGCATCAGTAACAGTAGATGGGGTGGCGAGAGTGGTTGGTGGGGACACGGGGGCAGACACAGATCCTGGGGGGGTGGAAAGGAGGTGATCAGGGAGGTCATTGTGGATGGGGATGGGGTTCTTCAGGAGGTAAGGAACGTGCACGTTCACCTGGACAGCCTGGAATAATAAGGGTTCTGGTTGGTAGGTGACAGTGGGAAGGTGGAAGGTGATGCCAGGGGGTCCACAGTGATGGGGGAGAGGACGTGGGAGCTAATCAAGAACTTTACCACAACCATGTTTGTCAAATCAAAAGTGAGCGGAGCCTCTTGTTGGAGGGGCACGGGTGCTGCGTGGGAGTGCGATCAGAGAGTGGGTGGAGATGCAGGTCCCACTCAGATGGACACCTGAAAGAGAACCCCAGCAGGCAGCATTGAAAATGCTTGGGACATTGGGAGGAGTGTGATGGATGAAGGCTCCGCATGTGTGTGGGAGAGGCTAACACGAGTCTCCGAAAGGCCCTGCCACACACACACTTCTCCCTCCAGAATCACTCGTGGTCTGGCTGTGTGCAGCTGAACTGCTAGTGGGAGGGGAGGATGCAGGGGAAGGACTCACAAAGCCTGTCAATGAAGCTGAAAGACAACATTACACATTACTCAGTGAAAGTGAATAAATTTTCA
Organism: Carcharodon carcharias; assembly: GCF_017639515.1. Taxonomy (NCBI): domain Eukaryota; kingdom Metazoa; phylum Chordata; class Chondrichthyes; order Lamniformes; family Lamnidae; genus Carcharodon; species Carcharodon carcharias. The sequence goes on along the minus strand of NC_054476.1, from coordinate 156,800,618 downwards.
GATTATAAAGTGACAACATGTTGCCCGTGCAACCACTTGTGATCAGAATTTCTTCACTTCTCCAGGCCGACCACTCCATTTAAGTTATAATGAGAGGTTGGTTAGACTTGGGTTGTTTTCGTTGGAGCAGAGAAGACTGAGGGGTGACCTGATCGAGGTGTATAAGATTATGAGGGACATGGACAGGACGGATAGGGAGCAGCTGTTCCCCTTAGTTGAAGGGTCAGTCACAAGGGGACATAAGTTCAAGGGGAGGGGCAGGAGGTTTAGGGGGGATGTGAGGAAAAATCTTTTTACCCAGAGGGTGGTGATGGTCTGGAATGCGCTGCCTGGGAGGGTGGTGGAGGCGGGTTGCCTCACATCCTTTAAAAAAGTACCTGGGTGAGCACTTGGCACATCATAACATTCAAGGCTATGGGCCACGTGTTGGTAAATGGGATTAGGTAGGTAGGTCAGGTGTTTCTCATGTGTCGGTGCAGACTCGATGGGCTGAAGGGCCTCTTCTGCACTGTGATTCTGTGATTCTTCTAAGTGCTGCTCTGACATCCACAGCAGGGGTGGAGACAGTCTGTGCAATGGTTGGCTCTGTTGCCTCTGAAGACTTTAGCATGGGTCCTCTGGAGAGCCAAGGCCTGCTGGGGCCCGGTTTGCTTTGGCTGTCCTCCTGTGGGCCGGCTGCACCCTCTGTGCTGACAGAGGGCAAGGCTGAGGGGGCTGTAAGCAAAGGGGACTCGGAGGGAGTGGACAGCCTCTGAGATTCCTGAGTAGGTGACCCAGCTGCTCCTCCTCCCTTCAGGTGCCAGAGGGTCCCAGCCTGACTCCTTGAGGGGTGGGCGCACCTGGAGGGATGTCGAGGTGCCCCATTTTCCCCTCAAATTGCCACTACAGGAACTCACCCATGGATCCCACGATGGAGTGCAGTTCAGTGCGCATCTCCGTGTTCTACTGGATCAGGGTCTCCATGGCGTCTGCCATCTTTCCAATGGAGACCTCCATACGTGCACATGTGGGCACCACTTCATCAGAGAGCAGGCGAACGCACTCCTCCAATCGCGTACCACTCTGTTGAAGGCTCCCATCAGCTCTGCATGATGTTACGCCACCTTCTGCTGACGCTCCACAATGAGTTGGAAGGCCGAATCCAGAGGCTCATCATCTGACTGGGACCTCACAGATGCCTCTTCCCCAGCAGTTCTCCAAGTGCCATGGAGCACAGCTGGACCTGCCTCCTTCTGCTGCGGACGTGTGTCCATGCGGTGACCACCAGATTGTGAACCCAAGCCTGCACTAGATCTAGGTCCCACCGAGGTATGTGTCTCTGCGCTGGTGGAGGGTGTGGGTGAGCACTGAGATGGGTCTTCAACAGTGCTGCCCTCAGGGACCGCATCCAAGGTGCTCTCGGCGCTGGGGTTGGGGGGTCAAGGTTGCCTGAGGGCAACATGTCAGATGTATCTAAGACAGGAAGTAGAAATCATAGTGCTTGGCAACCACATTGAACACAGGACAGTGGATTCAGAGTAGCATTGAGAGAGGGATGGTGTGGTGCAAGATCCTCATGTGGGCACTTGCCGCCAACCTCACCGTTGCCACAGGAACAGTCCACGCCCTCTCCGGCCAGCTCCAACACACAACTCTCAAACAGATTGAGGACCTTAATGTCTGGCACTCCACCACCAGTCTTGGACCTCTCCTGTTGATTGTGAGTAATCGTGTCCTCCATAAAGACAGATGGAGAGAGTGTGAGCAAGGTGCATGTCAGGCCAAATGAGAAGGATGCCAGGCGTGCCGTGTGTGCTGAGTGGAGCCATGGAGCCATGAGCTGGCAGTCTCCAGAGGAGATGAGGCCAGATGGAGATGTGAGGGTGTGTGTGAGAGAGTGAGTGGTGATGTCCCTTGAGCTGGCAGTAAGTGAGATGCCAGCGAATGGTGTGATGGGCTTGTGAGTGGGAGAGTTGAGATTGATAAGATGGTTGACTTACCCTGGTGCCACGGATGAGATAATTTATCTATTGCATTGGCCCTGACCACCTCTACCCCCACCTCCGAAGCTGGAGTGGTGAGTCTGATGGGCCTCCTGCGGCCAGAGTGGGGAGGTAGAGGACATCACGGTGAGCCTCCATGGCACCCAGAAGGCATCCTAGTGATGCGTCACTGAATTGGGCGGATGCAATCTTCTTGGCTTTTGGGGCCATGTCTTCACTGGAGCAGTCCTGGGCTGCGAGCATTGAGGAGTGTGCGCGCGGCTGCAGTTTAAATATGGCGTCCACCATCTGAAGCAGCGAGATAATGGCATGACAGGCAAATCAGAGGCCGCCTGCCAGTGATCTGGCACGTCTCCCGTGAATGCGTTATTAAATAAGTGCCAGGAAGGGGATGGATGATATGTCACAAAAGACCCGCCATTGCGGCCAGTGGGTAAAACGTCTTATTTCACGCCAGCCACCGCACTTAGTGCAAATCTGGGATGATTCCACCCAAGGACTTCCAAGGCAAAGTCTTTTGAAAAGCCGATTGGAGGACAGAAGTGAGCATGCGGCATTCGTGTTAACTCCTGCCCTTGATTTGAGTGCTGAGCTGGCGGCATCGACACTTTGGGTTTAAACTTCACAATCTGGTGGTAAATCAGAGCCCAATCTCAAATCGTTATATTTTTTTCCCTGCCCAGAACTCAGCTCCTATTTGTCAAACTGAACGCAGTGTTAGTTATTCCCCGAACAGCACTGGTGGCGAACTGGGCAAAGTATGTGGTCTGCAGCACCCGTTTCCTTCGGCTGACAGAGAATCGCTGGAGAAAGATTTGCACAGGGAAAATAAATAAATCCCTATAACAGCCTGTGAGGAGCAGGCTGAGAAAACACTAGATAAATTTCCGTGTACAATAATGAGGTGTTCTGGCCTGTCAGGCGAGCGCCACGCTAATTGCCTGGCTTCCCAGATGAAACCAATTATCATTCTGTTCTCTCAGATGGAGAAACATGATTGCTGCTGCCCTCCTTTGGTGCCTGCTCCCATCCCCTTTAATTTAAGAGTAATTTGGTTTGGGTTGTGCAGCAGCAAATAGCTATCTCTTTCTCAAATGTTTCCCTGCAGAGCAGCCCTTTATTACCGTAGGGCAATTATAAATCAAAAAGGAAAATCTCACACAAATATTTCGTAAAATGCTGGTGTGGTAATTTTTTTTAAAAAAGATTGAGATTTGTGGTCTTTTGTGCACAGACCACTGTCTTGACTGAAGGTGAATTCGAACAGCAAAGTGAGCTGTAGCATCCCTGAGCTGCATTTTCAGTCTGTTTCCAGTCCCTTGCCAAACTGCATTCTTCCCCCTGGGGATAATGTTTGAATGCACGCCTACCTCATTTCCACCACTGCAGCAAAACATACCTTCATACTAGCTTAGGGACTGATTTCTCACATGCTTATTTCTCTGACCTCCATACTTCACAGTCTCCAGCTAGTCCAGGGTCGAGGGGGATGGTGGGGGTGGTGGGGGATGGTGGGGGAAGGTGAGACCTCTCACACGAGGTGCCACACTCTAATTCCATCCCATCCTGATCAAGCTCCTGTGGTTCTCCATGTCCAAGCAATGAACGATTTACAGAATTCTCATCCTCAAACCGCTTCACGTCCTTGCCCTTCCCTTTCGGGAACACCCTCACCAACCCTCTGGCCCGTGATGGTGTGCATTAGTGGGTTACTGAGCCACGGTGAGCGCCGCGGCTCGGTTGATGCTGTTCCCACCAAATGTGCCAGATGTCCATGTGCCTTCAAGTCACTGGCCACTGGAGGGTACTCAGGAGTGAGAACCCTGGCTGATTATTTTTTTCCCTTTTCCCTAGCCTACAAAAATTGTGAGAAATCTTGGCATTCCAGCTACTTTATAGCCAATTCTGTAACTGTCTAATCACTTGACTTAGCAGTTACACATGACACGAGGCAATCAAAAGATGTGAGGGAAAGTGAAATTCTTTTGATAAGAGGTGGTGGATACTATCATTCTCAGACAATTGGAATCCTTCTTTTGCCATGATGAACAAAGCTTTCATTTATCTAGCACCCCTAACGTCGTGAAATGTCCGAAGGTGCTTAATTGTAATCAGAATCTAATTGTGAACAATTTAGTCAAACCAGATAAAGGATACCTGCAACTCGAGTGTTGCTGAGAAAAGAGACATGCTATCGAAGCCTTTTATCTTGCACTCATCAGGACAATTTGAAAGAATACCAATTGTAAAAGGAACAACAATTTATACTGCATGAGAAGAGAGTACTGATTGGTTGGCAAGTGGACGTGCCACAATTGTCTGAATCTGCATTGATTGAATTTATGAACTCAGCAACACCATGTATGCCCAAATAGATGGTGTTGCCATGGGATCCCCTCTAACCCCCAGCTCTTACAAACATTTTTGTCAGTTTCCACGAGAAAGATGTCTTTGATGGAATGACATCTAACCTCCCACACCTTTCATATTTTCGATGTGTAGATGATACGTTTGCTATATTTGAATCCACAGCTGCGGGTAAGAATTTCCTTACACACCTTCATGGGCTCCACCCTCAGCTCAAATTCACCTTTGAAATGGAGCAGTCAAATGAGCTTCCTTTCCTTGATGTGCTAGTTGAGAAAGCTGCCAGTGGGCTCTCTACTACTGTCTAGCACAAGCCTACCTTCACTGGTCATTATATGAGTTGGGATTCCTACACTTCCACGCGCTATGAGATTGGCCTTATTGGCAACCTCATAAATAGAACCCGAGCCATTTGCTCACCGTGCAACTTGATGCCAAAGTAGGGCACATCAAAGCCATTCTGGCGGGTTAATGGTTACCCTGTTCATGTCATTGCTCACTGTATATAGCACAAACTCATGGATGGGCCTAAAGCTGCAACTTTTAAGTCCTGAAAAGTGCCCAGTCTACCTCAGATTACCCTGGAAGGGTAAGGTGTGTCAAAACTTTGAGTAACAGGCGAAGTTAGCTGTTTCACACTGCTGCTAAGTTGCCATCAAGACCAAAACTACATTCTGCCACTCACAAAAATGGATAATGTGGTATGTGAGTTTCAGTGCCGGTGTGATGCTAGGTATGTAGAACATTCGTCCCAACGATTGGCGGATCGTACCAAACAGCAAGTCCCTTCGGCTGTTCATAACAGGCAAAGTACTGACCGTACCCAACAGCCTGTGCTTGCAAAGCTTAAAACATTGTGCCCAACATTGGATGCGATTCTGTGATTGGACAGCACTTGCTAAACAATCCTGATTGTGCTAAGAATTATACTGACAATCAATTTAAGATGATCAGTCGTGCTCGCAGTGTGGCTTACTTACACGTGCTAGAAGCTTCATATATGTACACACAGGGTCCTGTCCTTTGAAGACAGAAGGAGCATATCCACGCTTTGCATCTTTTTCAAGTAAACAAAAGCTTAGGGGACAACCGTTCCCTAGTTCATTCCCCAGGGCAATGCCTTGGCCAATCAGAGTCAACCTGCCTGGCTTGAATTTAAAAAAAAGCTTGACAGTTAACTGTTCCCTGGTGCATTCTCTATGGCAATGCCTCTACTAACCAGAGTCTACTTGTCAACCAATCAGCACTCTCTTCTCATGCAGTATAAATTGTTCTTCCCTTTACATTTGGCATTCTTGCGAATGATGAGGACAAAACAAAAAGCTTCAACAGCATGTCTCGTTTTTCAGCAATTCTCAAGTTCTGTACTACCAAATGACTATTTGGATAACCACAACAATTGTAAAAATATTTTAAATCAGTAAATCAGTCAAAGCAAACACACAAATCTGGTGGAGTAACGAAGAACCTGAAATCTCACAGATAAAACCACTTCAGATTGTGTGCAAAGAACGCCTATGTCTTTGTGTCTGGAAAGTGGCCAGTTTATGTGGAAGGAGGAAACATGGGAAGTCTTCAGTGGCCCAACATAGACACGTGGAGATTTTACAGTGTGTTTGTAAGATCCTCTGTGTAAAATGAGATTTGTGTTATGTTTGTTTAAATAGTTTGAAGCGACTGCTGATGGAATCAGCAGCCAAGTGATGCCAGTGGCAGGGATGTGAGTGAGAGCAACATAGATTAAAGACTTGTGTTCCACACGCAGTGGCCTGAATTTTCAAGTCAGTGGGCGGACGCGATCGGCCAGGAAACGGGCTGCTGCCTGCGATCGGCCCACGACTGCAATTTCACGCTGTATGCCAATTAAGGCCCGCCCAGCATGTGATGCAGCTTAGCAATGGTCAGGATGGGTGGGGGCAGGGACGGGGGCGGGGATGGGGGCATGTCGAGTGCCTGGTCCAATGGCGACCAGGCGGGCAGTTTCAAAATGGCACAGGCAGCCCCTTGAAGGCTGCCGGTGAAGAAGCATACAGTCTGCGTTGCAGAGACGGTGCCTGTGGCCTCGGCAGCGGCTGGAGATGCCATGTGGGAGGGCAGGACAGGTGGGCACACACCACCCCCCCCCCACCTTTTCAGATGAATGCCTCACTGTGCTCCTGGAGGATGTGGCTGCCAACAGGGACAACCTTGTACCCACGGGAAGGAAGGAGGATGCCACCACCCCTGATGAAGAAAGCCTGGGAGGAGGTGACAGCACAGGTCAGCAACCATGACGTGGTGTGACACACATGGGTGCAGGGCTGCAAGAGGTTAAATGGCCTGCTGCGCTTAGGAAGGGTGCAGTTGGCATGGATCAGTGAGTACCATGTTGGAATGGATCAGTGCGCAGAAGTGTTAAGTGCTGGCCCATCCCCCCATGGAGCTCAGGTGTGTTAGAGTCTGTGCCAATTGTCAATCACACCTGAGCTGGCCAAGTGGGTGAGCCCTGGCTACTTGGACTGAGTGCCTTGTGGCTCGAGGGCCATAATTTGGATGTGCCCTGCGATGTGCTCCCCAGCTGGGGTTGGCCAGGCTGCAATGGTGCTGTAGGTAGAGAGTGGACTAATCAATGCTCCTCTGTCCTTTCAGGAGAAGACGAGCCATAACCAAGCAGAGAGATCACGTACAGGCGGAGACCACCCAACCTGCTGCTGACAAATAGGACACCTTTAAGCTCGAGAGCAGGCACGCTTCCCGTACAACCGGTCTTGGAGAGACTGGGGTTTCAGATGAAGGTAAGAGTGCAGTGCACAGAGCTGATAGCTTTGGATTGTGCAACCTTTCTAATGTAATCTCTTAATTGACAGAAGCCTCGAACCTGGAGCCCCCATTGATCATTGAAAGATGCTGGCACCATGATGCAGATCTCCATTGTCTCACCAGGGTGCCCGGCATGCACAGTGATAGCCCTGATGCCACAGGGGTGCCGAGCTTCATCTGCATCTATGTCACACCCGCACTTTGAACCAGGCACCAGCACAGATACCAGCACCTCGGTGGGCATTAGATCATCGGCTACATTGTCGGTGCATGTTAGTGAGGGCACTTCACACTCACTTAAAGTGCAGGTGGAGGCAGAGAGTGCCCAGGTCAGAGGGCTGCTGGAGACCAGGACGATGCTGAGGCGAAGGCAGATAATGAACCTCTGGAGTCGTCCATTAGGCAGCAGATACTGGATGTCCAGCGGGATGTGCGGGAGGATCTGGCGGAGATCCATGAGGGTCTGCGAGACATGGTCTCTATTATGGAGGAGTCCATGCGGAGTATGAACATTGCGTTGACCCTCATGGCTGATTGCGCTGCCTCCTCCATTGAGAGAGTGACGACTGTCATGGTGAGACAGCTCCAGGGACAGAATGAGGGATTCCTGGGGTTGTGCTCGGACCTGCAAGCCCTCATTCAGATATTGACCTCAGGTGGTCAGTGCCAGTGTGGGAGATGGATGAGGCACCCAGTATCCCAGCTAGATGCCCATCCATCAATGGCGAGCAGGGAGGTCCAGAGCAAACTCACATTGGCATACGACTGGTTTGTTGTCTCTGTGGGCTCCTCTCAGGGCGCTCTGGATGATGGAATTAGCTCCTCCGCCAGTGACCGTGGCATCTGATGAGGCTGCAATGACTGGGGAGATGCCAGCTGTGGCACTGGCCGCTCCTTCCCAGACGGGGCCAGCACAGGCTCCACTGGCCAGAGGACAACTGCCAAGGTCATCAAGGCCAACAAGACAGCAGAGTCAGCGGGCTGGCTCCAATGCCACAGCCAGCGAGGTGGGGGGATCATGATGTAGCACTTGCAAATGTAAGTTTAAGACACTATGCGCACAAGAGGGACCGGTCACAGGTGATCCTCTGTTCAGTTATGTTTGGTTTATATGTCTATTGGTATTGACATCAACACCATTAACGGTCATGTCAATGTGATTTCAATGTGACAATAACATTAAATTTGCTTTTGTTCTGATGGCTTGAGTATGCTTCACCTTTTATTTTTGGTGCAGGGTACGCCAGTAATTAACGCTGGATGTGAGTGGCTCTAAACTTTATTGCACAGGCACTGAGTGGGCTTTGGGTTCAAATGAAAGGGTCACTTCAGACATCAGGATGGAGGCGGCAGCCCTGGCATTGGGTGGGAGCGGTTCTTTGGCAGCCTAGCTGAAGGACCGTTGGACCAAGGCATTCCTAGTGTAACAGCCTCCCTGGGGGATACAGAGGTCTAACTCCACACCTTCAGCGTTCTCCTCACTGTGCTTCTCTTTGGACTCACTACTGGACTCATCCTCTGTGACCTGTGGAGCTGTGTCAAGATCCTCTTTCTCCAGTGGGTCCCTCCCTTGCCAGTGCCAGGTTGTGGAGAGCGCAGCATCCAACCATTATCAGTGACACCCACTCTGGGGGGTATTGTAGAGCAACCCTGAACTATCCAGGCATCAGAAGCACACCATTAGAAGACCTATGGTCCTCTCTATCACTGCCCTTGTAGAAGCATGACTCCTGTTATACCACTGCTCTGCCTCTGTTCTTGGGTGGTGGAGAGGCGTCATGAGCCACCTTTTCAACGGATAGCCCTTGTCACCCAGCAGCCATCCATCCAGTCGGGCTGGAGCACTGAAGAGCCTCGGCACCTGGGAGTGTCTCAGGATATAAGCGTCATGGGAGCTGTCAGGGTAGCTTGCACAGACTTGCAGAATATGCATCCTGTGGTCACACACTATCTGCACGTTCATGGAGTGGAATCCCTTCCTGCTGATTCACTGGTGCCTTGATGGCCGCATGTGTGCAGTCAATGGCACCCTGGACATGGGGGAACCCAGCAATCATTGCAAAGCCTCTGGCTCGCTCAGCCTAGCTGGCTTCATCTGTACGGTAAAGAATAAAGGTCAGAACCCACCTGAACAGAGCTTCTGTCACCAGCTTGATGCAGCTGTCGACAGCTGATTGGGAGACTCCACACAGATCCCCCACTGACCCCTGGAAAGAGCTGGATGCATAGAAGTTGAGGGCCACTGTGACCTTCAGAGCCACTGGCATGCGGTGTCCACCCACACAGTCGGAGGTGATCTCAGGCCCGATCATCTGACAAATGGAGGTCACAGTCTCCCTAGAGCGGTGGACCCTCCTTCAGCATTGCACTTCGGACATATTGAGGTAGCTGCATCGCCGCCTGTAAACCCTGGCAGCAGGATAGTGGCGTCTTCTGTGGCTCCTTCCACCTTGGGCTACCTGCCGGCCCTGGGCCCCCTGTGCTTGCACCTCTCCTGCCACAGGTCCCTCCCCTGGAAGCTGCACAAGGACACCTGGCCTCCTCTCCCTTCTGCCCCTCTCTTTCTCCTCAGAGGAGGAGGTGCCTCCAGCAGAGAGTACAATCCCCATTACCAGGGTAACGGAAGTCTGTCTGATACCTGGAAGGCTCCACATAGTCTGAATCCTTCAGGGGTGTTGGAGGCACCAACGAGTCCTGAAATGAAGCCTGGAAATGCTAAGAATGAAGCTCCGAACAGAGATGAAGCTGCCTAGAACCAACAAGCAACCAGCAGTGAGCTATCTCCAAAACTCCTCATTACTCACACTGGCAATGCTGCTGACCCTTTTCAATCTCTTGGATGAGGTTTGGCAAAACGTCGGCTGCCCTTCCGCCTGTGTGACCAGCGTGAAATCACACGGACAATGCGAAATCTTGGTCAATTGCCTTTTTAATGGCCTTAACAGGCCTCTTAATTGATGGTGAGCGCAGCTCCGATACCCGCGTGTGCCCGCTGACCGAACTATCGCACAGGCGGGGGATGATGTCAGGGTGCTTGCCCGACGTCATCTCGCGCGATTTCACGTCCGATTGGGTCGGTCACGCACCTGCCCGATCAGCGTAAAATTCTGCCCAGTGAGTTCAAAATACAGCTTGACTGGGACTGAGATCATAGCATATGGACGGTAAGTGTCTTTATCGACAATGCTTGGTCTGCGTGACCCCCTGGACCAATGTTGATGGCATGAGGGGGTCAGAAAGGAGTTTTCCAAACTATTTTGACCCTGTTTTTGTTTTCCCTCTCCCAGGAGATTACATGGTTTGGGGGAGGTTTTGGAGTGGGGGTGGTGGGGTTGGGGGGGGTGGGTGGGGGTTGGTGGGAGGTGGGTGGTGAGGTTGTAGGGGGTGAGAGGAAGGCAGTGTTTAGACATGGTGTTGCGGTTACCATGGTGTAGGGCACCCTTGATGAACCAGGCAGTCTTTTTTCCTGCCTGTCAATTTCTTATTTTTGTAATTAATTTCCTAATCGCATTCGGCTTCGGGGGGGGATAAATGGTGAAGTGCTTCCAGCAAACAATGTGAATGCCGGAAAATCAGGGGCATGATTTCAATTCACTCACCACTGTCAGACACCTCCAATAAACTGGCTCTTGAATGGTACTGACACAAGTCAAAAGAAGGTCAACTCCCCACCCTTCTCAAATGCTGGCTTGGTTCAGTGGTAGCACTCTTATCTCTGAGTCAGGAGGGCGTGGACTTGAGCTCCATTTCAGGATTAACATAGGTTAGGCTGAAATTTAAGTGCAGCGTTGATGGAATGCCACATTGCTAGAGATGTTTTATTTGGAAGATATACTAAACAAAAACTCTGTCTGCCTGTTGTGCTGAATGTTGGAACAGCTCCACAGTTCAATCTGAAGGGGGCCAGGGCAGTTGTCTTTGTGTCCTGGCCCCCATTTACCTCTCACCCCAAACAGATGAACTGGTCATTTATCTCAATTGATGTTTGTGAAATCTTACTGTGCATGAATTGGTTTTCGCGTTTGCTTACCTGACACTTGTGACTGCATGTCAAAAGTAATCTATTGCGTGGGACACTTTGAGGGTGTGTGGTGCTGTCTAAATACAAGCCCTTTCTTAGGAAAGGAATGAAATGTTAAAAACAAAAAACTGCGGATGCTGGAAATCCAAAACAAAAACAGAATTACCTGGAAAAACTCAACAGGTCTGGCAGCATCGGCGGAGAAGAAAAGAGTTGACGTTTCGAGTCCTCATGACCCTTTTACAGAAGGGTCATGAGGACTCGAAACGTCAACTCTTTTCTTCTCCGCCGATGCTGCCAGACCTGCTGAGTTTTTCCAAGGAATGAAGTGTGGTGGAGACAGTTGTATAGGAAGGAGGGGGGAATATTTGCATTTCTGAAGAGGCTTTGGATTTTGAAATTAAAATAAGACGCATTAGACGTGGCTAACAATTCAAATTTCAATAGCCAGTGAAAGAAGTTGTGCACTGACAAGAAGGGACAAGTTTGTCTTTTTAGCAATAGGGCCCTGATGTCCTCCAGTGTCTGAGAGTCCACATTAAGAGTGACCACAAAACCAGTATGATCCTTTATTGTTTTAAATTTAAATACTGAGGTAAATGCAATCAAAAAAGAAAAATTGTCAGCTTGCTTGGCAGCACCTACTTGAGATTGGGAGTGCTGGCAGACTGTCACTCTGATTTTTAAGAACAATTACGTAGTAAATAGGTAGACTGAGGACAATATTAACAAAGGAGACCAATAATGATTGTGGAAAGATGGGCCTATATTCCTTCAAGTTTAGAAAAATGAGAGATGATCTCATTGAAACATACAAGATTCTGAAGGGACTTATCATGGTTGACTCTAAGAGGTTGTTTCCACTGGGGGTGCAGAGGAGATTCACCAGGATGTTGCCTGGGATGAAACACTTAAGTTATGAAGAGAGGTTGGATAGACTGGGATTGTTTTCGTTGGAGCAGAGAAGACTGAGGGGCAACCTGATCAAGGTGTACAAGATTATAAGGGGCATGGACAGGGGGTGGATAGGGAGCAGCTGTTCCCCTTAGTTGAAGGGTCAGTCACAAGGGGACATAAGTTCAAGGTGAGGGATAGGAGGTTTAGGGGGATGTGAGGAAAAACTTTTTGATCCAGAGGGTGGTGACGGTCTGGAATGCGCTGCCTGGGCGGATGGTGGAGGCGGGTTGCCTCACATCCTTTAAAAAGTACCTGGATGAGCACTTGGCACATCATAACATTGAAGGCTACGGGCCAAGTGCTGGTAAATGGGATTACGTAGGTAGGTCAGGTGTTTCTCACATGTCAGTGCAGACTCGATGGGCTGAAGGGTCTCTTCTGCACCGTGAGATTCTGTGATTCTGGCTGGGAGGGTCTAGAAAACGGAGTCTGAGGATAAAGGGCTGATCATTTAGGACTGAGAGGAGGAGGGATTTCTTCACTCGACTGATTGTGAATCTTTGGAATTCTCTACCCCGAAGACTGTAGCTGCTCCATTGTTGAACATTTAGGACTGAGAGAGGCTGATTTTTGGTCTCTCAGGGAACTGAGGGATATGGGGAGCGGGTGGGAAAGTGGAGTTGAAGTAGATCAGCCATGATCGTATTGAATGTGGAGCCAGCTCAAGGGGCCACATGGTTTGTTCCTGTTCCTAATTCTTATGTTTCCACAAAAAGAAAACTGTAGTAAAAGGTGTCAACATTTAAGCTAATCTTAAAGTAAATATATTTTTAAAAAAGTGAAATCAAAGAAGGTCTTGTGTGCAATGTTGCTCCCCACCCCCGCCACACACACCGCCTCATTTATAAATATTCCAGCCTGGCCCCACACTAGGCCCTTTAGACATGTTAAACATTTTCTTAGGATTTATTTACGGCACAGAGAATTTAGACATGTTAAATGGGATTGAAAGGTACAGTGGGTTGAAACACTGATATTTTAACCTGGATTCAATCCAACATTACTCGAAGGGTTGAAAATCCTTTCTCAGGAGTGCAATGGGTTTGAGGTTTATAAACTGCACAAACGAACATATAATTCAGCATAGAATCCATCGCATCAGTCAGAGAAGCCAGAGTGCACGGAATTGTAGTGTCACATTGGTGTGGAGTGGGGCTGCTCAGCATCCAATGCGGCTCATTTTGCGGGCAAAACCAGAACAAACAAATAGATACACATAGATGTGCCGATCTTGACCTGAAAGTGCTTGGTGCAAAAATCTTGAAATCCAAATCCCGCCCTTTAATAGGCTCAAAATTCGACCCTCACTCCGCCCCCCCCCCCAAAAAAATGAAGAATATGCTGTTTGTGTATACATTCGTAACACATATCACATCCTCCTCCCGTTGGCACACGCTGTTCCCCCCCCCCCACACACACACACACACACACACATCCCGCCGAGATGATAAATATTCCAGCCTGACCACCCCTTTAAAAATAATGTTCCAATTTCTTGCATCTGCTGCAATGCAGCCTGTAAAATATGCGAGGGGGCGTCCAACCACACAGTGGGTCAATTGATACGAGTGTAGTAAGTTTGTTGTGGGTTGTCCCAAGTTCAAACTTTTTTTTCTCTCTCTCTCTCCCTTTTGCCCCACATGATCGTTGGTACAACCAATCTGGAGCTTTTGCAGGCGTTTCTCCCCCCCACCCCTCAGCCTCTTACTAATCAGGAGCTTCACAGAAACAATGAAATCCTTGAACGAGGAGCAGCCTTGACTCTGCAACTACACAACCCACCTCAAGTGTTAACACAGCAGCGTTCAGGTCTGCCTGTGCCTGTGTGTGTGGGGAGGGAGTTGTCGGAGCAGCAGATTAGTAATTAATAGTCTCAAGCAAGGTTTGAATCTGCAGGACAACGAGGTTATTTTTGTAAAGCCAAAAAAAAGTTTCTTTTTTTTAAAAAAAAAAGTTGCAAGCCGTTGGATTTTTTTTTAATTATTTTACGATATAAGTTTTGCGATGGTGGGCAGTCTGAACCTGCAGGAGGTAACTGGTCCTCTGGTCGAGCCCAAGCGGCTGGGCGAGCGGGTCCTGGACAGTCCCGACTCCGGGCTTCCCCCCAGCCCCAGTCCCACACCCAGCGTCTGGCTGCCGTCCCCGGGGGGAGCTGAGAACCGGCTGCTGGAGCAGGAGGACACCGCCTTCCCACCTAGAGGGGGACACGCTCCGCAAACGGTGGGTACAAGCAGTGAGTGAGCTGGACATTGTAGTATTGAGAGAGAGAGAGAGATGAGCTGATTCGGTCGTACAGTGCAGGTAAAATGTTAATGTGCATTGATTTTAAATGTCGATTAACTCGAATGAGAAACATGAATGCAACTCAGTGACTTATTAGATGAATTGGACCAGTTTCAAACTAAATCTGTATGTAAGTCTATCTTTAGGAGAAAAATAAATATAACCTATTTAAAACCAAGCAAATGAACTCATCGTTGATTCTCTAACATTTACAGAAAAAGTTGAGGACTTTGAACACTTTGCGAAAGTTTTTTTTTCCCCCCAGAGTGGGAAGTGTTTAACCCCTGAAATCCCCTTTCCCAGCCTTTAGAACCATAGAGATGATCTATACAGAATAACCATAGACATGGAGAGTAGCTGATGCTCATTGTGACTCAATTAGCTGACGAGTTTGTGTTTTCGGAGAAGTGAAACAGCCAAGTTTCGATCGTGCCTTCAAAGCCTAGTGTTTCTCGTTTATCTGCGGGTCGATAACTTGCCTTTTTCATGGGGTTTGATGGGTTTTTTTTTGCCTTGCAAGTTTCCGACTGCATTTGGTTGAAAATTGTGAGGCTGCTCCGCGTAAAACCTCTTGGGAGAACCGGCTCTAGCCTTTTGAAAGGTGATCACAGTGGTTTTAGTATAAAATATGCACTTTAATTTTTTGTGTGTGTGTGTATGTGTGTATTGAAGAAACTGGTGGATAGCGCCTGGACTGGCAGAAAATGTAAGTGTGCTGCTGGGTGGGGTGAGTGCGGTAAGTTTCTCTTCGCCTGCAGCACACGTGTCACTTCTGCCACCGATACTAACGCATTGGATCTCAGCCAGAGAACATTAACAATCACGTTAATTAAGCATGAATGATCACTCTAGATTGTTGTTGTTAAATGACAATTGTTGAACGCCAAGCTAATGACTGAATGTACTGGACAAAAAGTTGCACCTTGTCGCTACTGTCGCTGCATTTCTTTCAGTCATGAATCTCAGTAGTTTGCTTTAATCTCGTGTTCCTTCCCTTTAATTGCTGCAAAACACTCTTCTTCCTGCATTTCTGCACCAATCTGTTAAAACTGGTTGGCTCACAGGCTGTCTCTTCATTACTGGGTTCTGTGTCTGAAGGTTGATGGTTTGAGGGTCTCCCGTCACACTCTGACCAATAATCTGAGCCAACCTTGGGTTCTGTCAGTCTTGATCCCAGTAGGTGTGAGGCTACATTATGAAGCTACCTATAATTCAGCTTTCAGTTGGCACTCTTTCCCCAGAGATTGTAAGAATAGCTTATGTGGGTAATGCCACATTGGTGTTGGAGAGTGCTTTCTTTTACTTGAGGCAGGGATTACGAGAGGTTGAGGGAAATTTTATTGTGTCTTAATGCAGGCTGGCTCTGATCTGGGAGCTGACTACCCAAAATGGTGTTTCCTTCCCTCAACGTTGACATTCCTTAATCTAATGTATATAAAAATTCATCCTGGTTCATGGGGACCCAGGTGAAGCAGTGATGAACAAATGCGTTTTCCATTTGTTCTCTTGAGCTTTAAATCCAGCTCTGACTGGTGGCCAGAAATTCTGTCTGTCAGTCCTGAGGGGACCCTCTGTGAAAATATTTGCCCACTCTAAACCCATTTCCAGGTGGATCTGGACCTGACAGCACAGGTCCCCTTTAATGTGGTTTCTTACCAACGTGGAGAGTGGAGGAATTCACACACGAGCAGCTACAGTGATCCTCTGAAGTTGCAGCAGTAGAAGAGAACACTTTTGATGTGTATCTGGCAGTGTTATTGCACCTGACGAAGTTTGCAATGGAGTAAGTGTTCCAATCCCAGGCAGTGACACCCTTCACCATCAGTGCTTTTTTCCCCTTCCTGACATGCTGTTACTTCATCCAAGATATCTGATAATGGGAATCTCAGTGAGTCTTTCAGAAAATACCCATCTCTCTGTCATTGAACATGAGTATTTTTCCCACTTTTTTTTAAACCAAGGCTGACAAGGGAGTCTTGGCTGACCTCATGGGAATATATTGTGGTTTCATGCAGAGGGTTCCTTGGATACAAGACACTTACTCCCTCTCTCCCCACCATCCCCCCTGCCCCTTACCATTTTGGTCAAATAGTGGACTGTTGATGACTCCAAAGGCTCCTTTTAGCATGCATACTTCCTAACAAAGTTTCCTACTGGCACCTGTGTCTGGATCTGAATGTATGTTTTTGTAAACTGAATTTTTACAAAATCTATGGTGAGCTCAATGATAAACCAATAATTCTTTCTCCTTCCGCTTCCCTGCCCCCAACCACATCCCAACGCTGTCATCCTCCCTCCTGAAAGGGTTAATTATTGCTTTATGGTCCATGGTTGTCAGCAGTTTCCCAAATACCTGGTTCAGGTGGCCCTTTGTGTGAGGCTGGATGGTGAGCATCCGTGGTTAATTGAACCATTAAGGGCATCATAGCCAAACTCAATCCACTGTCCAACAGGAATCTCTGGATGGTGATGGTAAGTAAGAAATCTGGATGGTTTTTATTTCTTCTCTTCCCCATTTCTGCCTTGGCTCAGGGATATGGGCAAATTACAACAACCCTACTGCTGTCCTTGCTGAGTATCTAACTTACTGGAAATTAAACCCTTCTTCTGGTCAATTTAACTTGTCGTGGTCATAGTTATTACAACACAGAGACAAGGTAGCCCATCCAGTCCATGCAGAAACTTGATGTCTATATCCATTAGATATGATTCCAATACTGGCCTCTTCCAGAACCCTGATTTTTAATTGCTCCATCATTTGTGGCCAGACCGTCAGCTGTCTAGGCCCTAGATAAGGAATTTCCTCCCTAAATGTCTCCACTGCACCTCCACCTTAAGATGCTCCTTTAAAACCTACCTCCTGACCAAGCTGTCCCAATATCTCCTGTATCTTTATGTCAGTCTTAGTTTGATAACACTCCTGTGGAGCACCTTGGGACATTATACTACATTAAAGGCACAATGTGGGCTATTTCTGCAGTACTTTTAACTTATGTACCCTCCTCGTATACAAAATAACAATGCACAATGCTTTGCAGTCTGCTGATAAATCAGATACTCTCGCCATACAGTAGCTTTTACAATGGGATTTTCATTGGGTACATGCAGTCTCCAATTGCTAGTTTGATAGTTCACCAGTTTTTCCCGAATCTGAGAGCACGCTTCCTTAGATTTAGAACAGAAATAAAAGAAATTGAAATTATATCTTTCACAATTGAATGTAGGTTGTCAGACAGAAAACAGATTGGGGATCTGCAGTATTTTATTGGGTTATCTCCAGAGCAAAGCAAATGGAAGAATGTACTGTTTGTTCAATTGCAAACAAATGCTGTGACTCCCATCTGTAGTGGCTTATTTATTTGGAGCTGAATATTGACAGTGGCAGCGACCAAAATTTAAAATGACTGCCAGTACGTTGCTATTAAAATATAGCTTTATGACTAAATGGGAGGTTCAATCTCCATTTTAGTCATATCTTCCAGAGCTCTACCAATGTCGTCTTTGTTTAGCTGTTGGGAAGTATGAGTTTGGATATTTACTGACGGTTGACCTATTTGATCCAAATTGGCTTCAAATCTCTCTGTGATGAGGCCTGGATAGAGAAGTCGATTCAGTATCTGTTCAGCCAGTGTCTACAAAGCATTGAGAGGGGACTGGCTGACTGTGCAGCACCTGATGTCCCTTGTGATCGTGATCCTAGTGTTGGGTATCACTTGGACGCCACAAGTCATCAGCAGGACGCTGGGTTGCAGCCCAGTCTATTTTTAAATTTAATTTGCTCTTTTTCCTTTTTAGGGCAAAATCTTCCCCTCCCTCCCCAGCCTTCCAAATAGACCTGGGCTCTCTGGCACATGTAGCATCCCATGTTGTTGTTTAATTTGTGTGAAAACAAAAATGGGGGACATTGAGGAGGGGGGGGATGGAGATAAGATCAAAAAGACAAATTCAGTGGCCTGAGAATGATCAATAACCAAAGGGGAGGAGAAATCCTGATACTGCCGCCTTTGTGAAGACCCATCCACCTAATGTTACTTAACATACTGCAATTTAAACTATGGTAATTTGTCAAGGACCCTGTGGTGTTGCTGCAGTCATGTCATATACAATTAAGTCTTGTTTCAATCCACTTTTGTTCTGTTTCTGCTGAAGCCACACCAGCCCATCTCCATTCAGCATTCCATGTGCCCTTTTGAATTTTGCTGAACTGGATCCCCTGTTTCTCACAGAGTCAGGATTGTTAATCTCTGAGGAACAGTCTCCTTTTCTGCCCATTGAAATCAAGCTCTGTGTATCTTATTATTTTTAATCCTCCTACAGAGTCTTGAAAATGTTGGTTTTGAACTTGCTTAATACATTGCTTTCAAAGATTATGATACAGAAAGGTGTGGCAACACTCCGAGTAATAGAATGCAAACACCCGGGTATTTAAAGGGGACGGGATGTTTTGCTATTTCTTCGCAAGGGAAACTTCAGCCTTGATCTATTCATGGCATTGTGGTTAAATGTATTTAACCTGCAACTGCTTGGCCCTATTTTATTTCAATGTTCAATCTTGTCTGGGTAACTCTGATCACATCGAGGTGATAAAAGTTGAGATTATCTATAATGTTAAAATAAAAATCAAAGGGGATGATTTTAAAAGAAAAAAACAAATTGCATTTTTAGAACACCTTTAAAACTGAAGTTTCTTTTGTAGAGTCATTACATCGCAGGAAGGAGGCCATTTGGCCCCTTGGATTCATGCTGGCTCTCTGTAGAGTCAAGTCAATGACTTACATTTGAAGTTATAGTTTTTGCTGTAATGTAGAAAACATGACAGCCAACTTGTGGTCCCACAAACAACAATGTAATAAATGACCAGATATTTTTTTTCATGATGTTGATTGAACTCTCCTGCTCTTCTATGCCCACAGGAGCTTTTGCATCCACCTGAAAGGTTAACATCTCACCCGTAAGATGGCACCTCTGACAATGCAGCATTCCACTGGAATGTCAGCTTTGATTTTTGTGATCAAATCTCTGGAGTGGGACTTGAACCCATAAGCTTCTGACTCAAATGCGAGCGTGTCACCAAATAAGCCACAGTTGACACCCAGTTAGATATTTGAACAATATATTTTTGAGGTCAGTTTTATGATATGAATCTGTTCTTATAGATGGGGAAAGAAGAATTGAATGTTGGCTTTCTCCAGTTTCAGTAATTGACACGTGGATATAGGAAATGCTTACAAAAATTACATTTAATCAGATTTAATAAGTCAATAGTTACTGTACAAGCAACTTTTTTTTTTATTTGGGTTTTTAATGATTGAGGTAACTTAGCTGAGTCAGTTGACCATAGTGCTGTCATGGTATTGATGTCGAAACACGTCACTTAGCTGCAAACAACTTTGCTGGGGAGGGGCATTGGTATCGTTCCAGTCTGTACTAGTCTATTGGGAATAATGAAGCCACTTGGAATACAGCAAACCTTTGTATCTAAAATTTCTAATATTCCATTTTTATGGAGCTCACTTGACCAGTAAAGTAAACCTATTAACTTGAGTGAGAAAATGGCCAGTTTTTTTGGTGCCACCACTGCCCCCACCCTCCCCCAAATCCTTTTTAAACAAAATGACCAGGACTGTGGAAAGTTTTGTTTGTTAGTCTTTACAGTTTTTCTTGTGGGTCAGCTAGGTACAACACTAGCCTGAGTCATAAGCTTTAAAGTTCGAGCTCCACTCCAGGCTTCAGCCCACGATTCAGTCGGATGCCCTGTTGCAGTGCTGAGAGAGAGTTTTTTTTTGCCTTTTGGATCAGGCGTTAGTTAAACAGAGGCCTTGTCTGTCCCCTTGGATGGATGTGAAAGATCCCACAGCACTCTTCGAAGAAGAGCAAGGAGCTCATCTGATTTCCTGGCCAACGTTCCTCCCTTGACCATCACCGTTAAAGATGGTCGTTGTTTTGCTGTTTGTGGGAGCTTGCTGTGTGTAATTTGCCTTCTGTGTTTGCTTCCATAACTTGTGTTTCAGAAATAATGCGACACTTTTGAAGAACAGTCACTGATATTTGGTTGGAGCCCTGTTCTTTGGCACAGTGCACTGAGGTGTTTTTCAAGTTGGTCAGCAGGACATAGTTGTTTCTTACCTTATTTTCCTCTTCTTTCAAGAAAGATGCAATAGTTGTTTCTTACCTTATTTTCCTCTTCTTTCAAGAAGGATGCAATAATTAAAATATACTGCCATCAGCCAGTAGGAGGTGCCAGGTATTTATTTATCATGACCCTTGTCTCAGTAAAGCACTGTGGGATGTTTTTCTACATTAAAGGTATGAGTGCAAGTTCTGGTTGTAAAACACTTCTTAATAATGATGGCCAGCTTCGAACTTCCAGAGCTCACCGGATTGGTTCAGGTGGGTGGCAGCTGCAGAGCTGCAAGCTCTCAAGTGAATCTATTAGAAGTCAAAACCTCACCTGGAGTGTTTTCTAATTTAAGTGAATGTAGGGATTTTTTTTTTTTTTGGTGTCATTTTTCATACTGATGGCAAATCTGACTGAGAACGTGGGACGACGGTTCACTGGATGCGGGACCTTGGAAGCCAGGCATTGAGGATTAAAACAGCCTCCAGTTTATTTTCCCCTACCCCTGATAAGATGGGAGGGGAATCTAACTTGTCTTCTAGGAAGTCAGTGTGACTGACAGTAATTCAGAACAGGAGTTGCAGGTCTGAGGATGCTGCTCTGGCATAGTATCAGTTAATTGTTGCTTATTTTTGAGTTGGGGCTGAAGTGTTGTACTTGCTTTCTCTCAGCATGTTTTTTAAAAAAGCCCTTCTGAAGGTGAATGTCTCAAATATTATGTGGCCTCTCAGGGGAGGAACCATAGGAGGAAACAAACGCAATGGGTGTTGCAATAAAGGTTAAAGAATTCCAGCTGAAATATTTGCCTACAGCTAGGTGACTGTCCTGTAAATATCTATGCATCGTTGAGACAAAATGGAGCAGGTACAGTTTTATGCACTGCCTGCATGAGCAGTGAGTTGTATTTGTTGTTGGACAATGTTCTGAGTGGTTGGAGAGAGTTGCTTCTGTGAAGTGAGTGTTGCGCTTGTTCACAGCTCTGGCACTGACTGAAAACCAGGTCGCAGCTGCTTAATCGCAGAAACTGTGCCTGGTTTTGAAAAGCACAAAAATGTTGAAATGGCCTTGTGCATGCATTCTGATAACTTGTACCTTGGCCTCTCCTGAACTGGAAATTAGCAAACCAGGATTGAGGACCCTGCAACTTGGAAATGGGAGGATTGGGGGAAGACGCAAGACAGAGGATTTGAAACCTCTGCATTTGTGAAGCTGAGAGTAAATTTGGGCCACCTCATATCTTTAGTCAGTGGTTTTTACTAGAAATGGGTTTTTGTGTAAAGATTGAGCTGTCTACTAATGAGTGTTTTCTGTTTTTGTATGTTTTACTCATTCTGATATAATATTTGGAATAGTACTTTACACAGGAAATTATTTTGTTTGGAGGCTGCTGTGGCGTTTAATTATTCACAGGGCAAATTCAAATGTAGCTTCTATTTCTGATTAAATTTGCATCTACAGAAATTGGATTCATTTGTTATGTGGTTCCTTTATCAAAATAGCACTCTGGGATTGGCTGCACAACAAACACTCTTCTTTTGATTTTACTCCAGCTACTGAGAATTTACATGTTGGACCTGAGGTTGGGCGTGTGTTTTGAAAAAGGGCGACATGCCAAGCTTATTTTACAAATGGTTATAGGATATGTGCGTGTTGGTTCTGTCATGGAGTTAGCTGATCTGGAACTGATTTCTGTCTGCTTTTGATTCATGTTCTGTCTCGTTCTAACTGAAAAGGTCTTTATGTGCAATCTTAATGCTGCGTTCTGACCAGCTCCTGGAGTGAGAATTGTGACCTGTGTTGTCTCGAGGTGGATTGCCTGCTGCAATGGGTCAAAGAGTGCAGTGGAGCTGGAGGAACTTTGAGGGAGGGGGTGCTAAGTGTTGTCTGGTTGCTGGGGAGCCTGACAACTGAATCTGATTCTGTCTGCAACAAACACCCATAGCCTTGCAATTCTTAAGTGACTGGAAAGCAGTTGGCAATAGGATACCTGACTACTGCTCTCTTCTTTTTTCATTCCAATATACAAGAGATGTTGCGGTTAATTGAAGCAGCAGCTGAGATCAGCTAAATTAGTTCAAACTGGCGATTGAGCTTTTTATGTGATCCTTTTGCTATGGATTCATTCTAGCCTTCATTCTTAACAAAATGTGTTCAGATTATGTTTGGCTTAGTGATCTGACTAAATAGAAAAAAGTATTGAGTGCTAATTCATTTTGTTGAAAAAAATGTAAGCTGTGGACTTTTTCTCTTCGTGTTTCTCTTGTACAACACGTTATGCTACAAATTTCAGTTTGTGGTTTGCTGCACTATTACTTCATGGAAACAAGATGCGTCAATTCAGATACTATCGTTATCGCAATGAGGGGGGAATGTTTGTCAAGAGAGAGTCCACAAAAAGCTACTGAGATGCTGATGTTAGCCAGATTAGATGCATGGGTGCTAAAATTGGCCTTTGCAACTTAGGGTTAGAAAAGTAGGGAAGGCAGTGGGGTGTTTCTTGCCCTTAATTGCAGGGAGTTACTCGTGCTGAAAAATGTCCATGTGGTTCATTTTAGTGAGGTTAAAAAGCTGCTAGCACCCTGTCTAGGAATACCCATGAAGAGTGGCCGTGTCCAGGTAACAGAAAAGCTGCTGGCAACCACAGGATGGTTTCTTTCCCTCAGCCCTCCCCCAATAGCGGAATCTCTCCCTTCTGGAGAGGAAGTGTGTTTAAAAACTGGAAGGGGAAACATGCAAAATGATGAGGGGTGGGGCGGAGAATGGTTGGGCTTTAAGTTGTATGTAAAGCTGTGGATTTCTCTGCAGAGAATTCCTTATGGCAACATTGTCCTTTTGGGATATGTTGTTTTAATGACTTGAAGTTGGGGATAATGAATTACCTATCATGTTTTCCTAGTCTAAAGGAACAGTGCTCAGAGTTGAACTGTTTGAAGCAATACAGATTTTGCTGCTCCCTTCCCCCACAAGCTACTGTTGCCAATATTTGCTGCTTATCCCCTCCCACCACAGCCTCCTTTGAGATGTTGTCTCATTCCAAAGTAGAGTTACATGAGTGCTCTTATCTAAGTAGCCCTTACTGAGCCTCTAAGTCCACTGAGGGGTGGCTTTTCAGAGTGACCTTGCTGAACCCAGTCAGTCCTCGCTCAACATTTCCCACATGTGGATTTCCACAAGTGTAGGTTCAGGGGTGGGGAGGAATCTATGAACAGCAATCTGAGTGGAAATCTGGCCTGTTCCTTCACCCACCCTAAACTGGGGGTACTGATGCCATTTGTTACTCTTGCCACTGCCCAGGTAAAGGTCACTAGCTCTGTACAGACAGTGAATTAAATTTGGGAGCATTCTGGTCTGTGCACCTTAGCTACTCTGTAAACCCGCTGAGGTTGACCTTTTTTGTTTTCTTGGTTAAAGCCTCCTTTTCTTCAGTTTAATCTGTTTTTTGAGAATGGTTTCATTTTTAAAAGGATTGGTGTAGCCCAGCCACTGAGCCTGGATACATCTCTCCAGGTCACATGTACGTACATCAGTCAGGTCAGGTTGATTGGGTGAGGTACACAGCTTAATATTAATAAGAATTGGTAAATTTTAAGGCGGAATTTCGTTTTTTTTTTTCCCTCACCATTTGAGGAATATGGTTTGAAGTGGGTGATTGAAATGGTAAACCTGTGGAAAAACCCTCCTTTGGGGCTGGCCCACCACAGGGTGCCAGCATAAGAGGCCACACATGTGTGCACACAGGGTTTCAAATGTCTGAGAATCTGGTCACACAGTCTTTGGTTCTGACAAGGATGATTTGTTGATGCAATGAAACTACGGTATTCAGCTTTGAGTGCATTTTTGTTTTGCAATATTTATAAAAAAAAATGTCAAAAGTGTAAAGCAGCTGACACCTTTCAGGAGGAAGGCAAAGGAGATGGTTGAAGAGCCTAGTTGCATAATGTCCATCTGTTAACTTGTCATGTTGGGGGTCAATGTTTATCTTAAATGTTGGGAATTCTGGTTTGTTTAAAGCAGAACAAAACCTGGATAATATTCCATCCAACCCAAGCAAAGCATTCCACAAAGTTGTGGGAGAGAGGATGGATAGCTGATTTGAGAGAGAAGTCACTCAGTAATAACTCTAATTTTTACAGAAGTGCGCACGTATATTTTGACTCGCTGAATTGTCTTGCCCAATTTTGTTCCTGTTTTTTTAACTATTTGCTGTTAAACTTAGTGCAAAACCTTATTTTACAGTCATGGTTAAAGGGTTGTTATTCTGTGGTGTCAGTAACTGAAAGCAGTTAATAACATCAACCGACAAAGGAAATATGAACAGGATCTCTTGACGACAGGTTTTCTTGTGCAATTGGTCAGGCAGTAACAAGCTTTTTACATATTATATATTTATATATACAGCAAACTTTGTTATCCAGCACTCTACCAACCAGAATTCTTTACTAACTGTAATTTCTGATGTTTCTCTAATATGATACATAACTTTGCTTCTGGTTGGTAAAGTGATCTGGAACCTGTACCTGTGTACTGTATTATTTTATACATTAATTTGTTTTAATGTACTGTTAGAGTAGAAGTGAAAAAAATACTTTTTTTACTTCCCAAGTACTTGCATATTAGTTCATGCTACAAGTATTGCACTGTATTCTATTGGTAAATGGAGCTCTCCATTAACCAGCATTTTTGATTAACTGGCACCACGCCTTCCCCATACATGTCCAATAATAAAGATTTTACTGTACATAGTTCCTAATGTGTTTTTGTACTTGGTGTACTTTATTACTGCTTATCAAAAATAAATACCATCAAAATCTTGAAGGATCTTTGGGAAATTGTCTTCTAACAGCCACCCAAAAAAACACTGGGAAACTAAATATGTTATGGGTCTGGGATTCTGTTTCTTGGGAAGATGTGTGTTTATCAGGATGTAACTGGTGAGACTACAGTAGAGTGAGGAGCTGGAATGCCACCACAAAGTGGGAGGTACAATGAATAGGGGGTGAAGTACTTGTTTCGGCCCGTGTCACCCGCGCATTCTTGGAGCAGAGGGTTTCCGTAGTTAATTCTCAGTCAGGAATATTGACTGCCATCTCTTTAGTTTCTCTTGATCTCCAAAAGTTATCCTTTAAATGTACAGTTAAGTGCAATGTAGAATCTGTAATTTGGTTTAAACTTTTTGACTTTTTATTCCCTTTTTTGAAAGAGGGATCTGCTTCCATTGCATGAACCAAGACCAGGACTCCCTCATCCAATACTACCCAAACCAGATTAGCTGGCTGCTCATCTCTTCTGTTTCTGGGATACTACCGATACTGAACGACTGCCTACATAAGTCGTAGTACTCCAAAAAGTGATTTTTTTTTTTGAGTAGTTTGAGACGTTTGGCCTTGATAAGGCACCATGTAAGGGCATGTTTTATGATGACTTTGTGCGTGAGGTCACTTGAGTATTTGGAGAAGTACAAACTGTTTCTCATGCTCTGTATTACCTTTCCTAACTCCTGTGCCACTACACCCCACATTTTCCAACTGATACTATTCTTGAAGGGAAAGAGGTTTATTAGGATATTTATAGGACAAACAATACAAATTATGAAATGATGCTGTACACAGATGGTATAGTACACAGGCACTTACTGTACTGTGCTGTGGAGTCATACAATATGGGAGCATCTTCCTGATTCTGACTCTCGCTAAGACAGTTGCCTGACCACAGGTCACCTATTGGTTAGCATGGACTGTGTACTTACTGTGAGCATTAGAGTATAAGATAGCTTTTGTAACTTGTTATCCTCACAAATCTGTAAAGGTATGGGTGAAGGAGTATTGTAATATAGTTCATCTTTGCTTGTTTAATAAATGTTTTACTCTTTTGTTAAAAGTTAATCATCTGATTCCTGAGACTCTGTTCAGTAGCCACTCACCATGTTTATAAACAAAAAATAAAAGTTAGGATCTATCAATCTGGGTTCCACCCTGGGATCTGACTTGCCCAGAAGTAATATCAGCTGGGATCATAACATGACATTAACCACATAGTTTTACACATACATTTCTGTTTAAAGGGGAGATGTACAATTTTCTGGCATCTTTGGCTTTCAATCACTCCCTGTCTGTGCCATCTTCCTCATTCCATTCGCAGCATTGAATGGTTGCAAGGAAGTCTTTACACATGCAGTATGTTAGTGTGATGGAGAACTGCACCATTGGTGCTGTTACATTTGGTATGATATTCTAACCATCCTGACAAAGTGAACAGTAACAGAAACTGCAAGCAGTTTTGACAGCTTTTGTTGCAGTTATCTGTTTACTTTATATTCAAAAGTACTTGTGTAAATGAACTTTTTTGATTCCAGTTGGTGGATACCAGATGGATGCCTCTTGTGGGAGGGCCTAGAACTAGGAGACACGGTTTAAGGATGAGAGGTCTCAGTTTTAAGACGGAAATGAGGATTTGTTTCTCTGTGGGTCATTAGTCTGTGGAATTTACTTCCTTAGGAAGAAGTGGAGGCTGGGTCGTTGAATATTTTTAAGGCTGAGTTTGAACAAGAGAGTCGAGGGTTATGGGGGTAGACAGGAAGGTGGAGTTGAGACCACAGCAAGATTAGCTATGATCTTATCAAATGGCTGAACAGGGTCGAATGGCCTACTCCTAAGTCCTATGTTCCCAGTTTTTTTTTCTGTTTTTCTTCTCCCCCTTCCTCCTTTTTCCTCTGCACAGCCCTGGCCACCAAACCAAACGAAAGGCTTGAACTCATGCTGGAAGTACTTAAATGGATGTTGTTTACCTAGGTAGTCACTTTTCAAGTTGGCACTGGATTAATGTATGATGGCAGGCTACTGGATGGCATCACATGAGCCCCATTCTCTGTTATGCCTTATGCATATGTTCTGTTTTTCTCTTAATTTGGATCATTTAACGGGCTTCACAGAGAGGGATCAAGAGCAGAAACTTTGGCTGACAATCATGTCTGGTGGTCCAAAGGATGGGGAGATCAAACCCCATTTCTTGTTTGAAGTGGGGTGGTGTGGGTGGTAAGATTTCTCCTGCCTCCAGTTGTTTAATTACTGACATTTGGAAACAGTCAGCAGCAAAGTGGCTTCCATGGGTCCCCATGGAGCTGGTTTGACAGCTCTGCAGCTAGTTAAATACTGGAGCTTAGTAATTAACTGGAATTCGAGGATAGTTGTGTTTTTTCTTGTATTGAGAAACTGCTTTCGAATTAAAGATAATTGTGTATTGTCAGTCAGTGAATGCAGAGGAGATGGCTGGAAAGTTACATAGATTGGCAATTGTCTCTCCATAGCTAAGACAGTCTTTACAAGGTAACCTGCGTTGTGTAATTGGTTAAGGTTGAATATAATGTTTCTACAGCCTGTGAAAATTAGAATGGTTAAAAATGAGTTTCTGGCGTTAATGCTCAATCTCCTTCAAAACAAGAAAATGGCAGGCATGGAAAGTGGAACAAGGAGAGGCTGTTTGGCACATCAGACCTGTTTTGATCAGCATAATCTGCCTATTGTGGATTTGATAGTCTTATTTAATTACCTTTCAGCGATTCCCAAGCTCTTGGAAATTTTGGGTTGAATACTTGGTACAAAAATAGAAGGGAGAGGGTGTTTATTCAGTAAACACAGGAAACTGAAAACTCCATAAATGCACATTACTACTTTTATGGATGTCTCAAAAGGCAAGACTGTCTATACCCAGAAAAAGCCTGCTACCCCAAACAGATTCAAGCCCTCGCCAACAGTTTTCCTGTTCTTCCCAAGCTTCACTTGCCCTCCATATACCTTTGGTGTTTGAAAACTTTGTCTCCAGCTTGTAAACATTTACACTGCATTACTGGTGGAAAAAGTCTGCTCCCTGACTTGTGGGTTTAAATCATTCAGTCATGACTCTGTTCGTTGCACACTCACTTCCTGTGTCAGATGGTTGTGGGTTCAAGTCCCATTCCAGTGACTTGAGCACAAAAATCAAGGCTGACACTTCAGTTTAGTACTGAGGGGATGCTGCACTGTTGGAAGTGCTGTCTTTTGGATAAAATGTTAAAATCGAGGCCAAATCTGCCCTCTGGTGCTAAAAGATCCCATGGCACTATTTCAAAGTCGAGCAGAGGAGTTCTCCCCAGTTTGCTGACCAATATTTATCCCTCCATCAAAGTTGCAAAAACAGATTATCTGGTCATCATTACAGTTTGCTGTGTGCAAATTGGCGTACATTACAACAGTGACTACATTTCAAAAATGCTTAACCAGCTGTAGAGGGTTTTGGAAGGTCCTCAGGTTGTGAGGTGATGATGCAATTGGGTAGTGGTGGCATAGTGGTATTATCACTGGACTAGTAATCCGGAGAACCAGGATAATGTTCTGTGGACCTGGATTCGAATCCCACCACGGCAGATGGTGAAATTTTAGTTCAATAAAAATCTGAAATTAAAAGTCTGTCTACAAAACCATTGGCTGATTGCTGTCAAAACCCATCTGGTTCACTGGAAATCTGGCCTACATGTGACTCCAGACAGGAATGTGGTTGACTTTTAAATGCCCTCTGAACGAGGGCAATTAGGGCGCTCATGCTAGCCTAGCATATAAGGAATTTGTCTTTTTTTTCCTTCTGTCACTTTGGGAGGAGCACTTTTTCACCTGGTGAGCTCCTCGTCCAGCAGAACAGAACCCTGCCAGGTACATTTACAGCCGTGTTGTCTCTGGGGCCCGTGTTAAGGACAATCTAAACAAGATGAAGCGTAACGAGCCCTGGACCATACTTAGTGAGATCCCAGTATATTAGTGCTAGTACTGTTCATCTGGTGCTTGACCCCTCTTTCTCATTAAGAACACACAGTATGACGTTAACTCCCAATAAAGCTAACCGTAGCTGAAATAGGTTTTGTCTGCTTAATATCCGAAGAATTTAAAGGGCAATGAAAGGAGTTCATTGTCCAGATTTAGCCATGTTGGACACTCTTGGGCTAATGTTTCTGCAAAATTTATCTGTATCCCAAGACGGGTTTTATTCAACTGTCAGTCAATACTTAAATTTCTGTTTGTAAAACCTGGCCAACTACTTGTCACTGTCCTGATGGAAGGCTGTTGACCTGAAACTTTAACTCTCTTTCCCTCCACAGCTACCACCTGATCTGTTGAGTGCTGGAAAACTGAAAATCGAACATTGGTATTTTGTTCCCTAACTATTTGCTGATGCGGTTTACATGGTCACAGCTGCATTTGGTCACCCCTGGCCATTGCTATCTCACTTTCTGTCCTGAGACTTTTAAATTACTCTACTATTATTGGGATTCTGTTCCATGTCAATATCTTATTGGTGCAGGACAGTTGGATATTGTAAGCCTTTAAAACGCAGTTGACTGCTATGTTGGTTCAGCTGTAGGACTATAGAGCTGAGCTTTGTTGACTGGACCTTACTCCTCTTTGCTATTAATCAGTAATGTGTTGTCCATTTAGAAGGCTGGTCATGTTGACTGGTCGCACTGTTCCTCTTCCTTGATAAAGGCAAGATTCACAAGTTCCAAGTATGCTTCTATTCTCAGCACTGAAACAGCTAATTATGTTTTGATGCTGCCTTGTGACCTGGCTGGAAAAGAATACTATTTTGCTTCTGCAGTGAGGTGCTTGATCAAAGAGGCAGCTCTTCCACTGATTTACGGCACTACCTTGTACTCTAAATCAGGAATTGAGGTTCAGTGAACTTGAGATCCCCCCTCGCCTCTTGAATTGCTGCTTTTCAGATACATAAAGTAATTAGTTTGACTGAAACCAACTCTCAGGATTGCCTCTGGAGCTGTGGGTCAGGAGACTGCATTGTCCACATTTAACTCTTACCAAATCTTTGTTCTTTTTTTCTGTTGCAGGACAATCTGATTACTTCCCCTTTCCTAATCACAGGATTTGGGCCAAGGCTGCATCCGTTATCATTTGGAGAAGGAGTTGAAGTGGACCCTTTGCCACCAAAGGAGATTAGGTAAATCATGCAAGGCCTCTGCTGGACCTGCAGGGTATTTTTTTAACGGTCTTTCTCGATGTCGAAATGGGAGAGGTTTTGTAATTAGGGAATAAAGTGTTTACCCCTCACCTCGCTGCTTTATTAAAAAGTCCATGTTAGGGTATTATGGGTTGATAAACCAAATAGGCCTGGTAACTTAACTCAAACAAATTGTGTATCCCATTTCTGCACTATACCCAACATTACAAATTTTGGTGTCTCACTCCCAAAAGTAGATGCCGCATCCCTTACAACCAGGACTTTATCGCTTGGTATCTTGTAATAAAATGTCATGCTGTACCTGTTACAGGGCTAAATGTAACTCTTCTAAATAGAATTTCTTCTGGCTCTGGTTTGCTCTATTTTAAAAGGAGTAATGATTCTCATGTTATGTTTCCCTTATCTGGTATTATGTAACTGACTTAGATCATGTGATCCCTCTTTTGTTCCTTAATTGGTCAGTCAGCCAGCAGCTTGACCTCTAACCTTCTCCTTCTCTGGGGGTTGGCCAAATAGGGCTGATAAATTGGCTGCTGCATCCTCCCCAAGTGTGAGCTCCCTTTAGACTAATCACTCCTGAACATGTGGATGGGGCATCCCAATATTTAATGGGATTATTTACTGGGACGTTTTTAATTCCCCCCCAATCCTAATCTGCTTTTTTAGCACCATTGTTCAGGGAACAAGTGTTAACTGGAAAGTCAAATTCTGATATAAATCATACCAAGATCTTTCTGTGGCAAAATGGTCAGCAACCCCAAACATGACACTTGTGAAAAATGTGGTTGATTCTTAACAGCCCTCCCTGTAAGTGGCCTTGCAAGTTGTTATAAACTGCCACAAATGGATTTTTATCTGTTTATTCTCCCAATTTTAGATAGTCTTGCCATTTGTGAGCCAGTGCATTGAAATATTCTCCCATTAAAAGATCCTTGGACAACTTGTGTCATAAATGGTAGGGAATGGATTTGGTTGCCCGGTGCTCGAGCTCCCAGGCAGGAACAGCCTAGCCACTTCCTCTGGGCTATAGTCCAGTTTGAGAGTCTGATGTCTTGACACACCACCTTGTAAAGAAATGAGCATTTTTGAATAAAAAGCCCCTTGTTCTGTGTGCTCCCAGGTACACCTCCTCTGTGAAATATGATTCAGACCGGCACTACGTCAACAATGTGTTCCTGCAACACACCCTGGGCATCGACTCTTGCAGCCAGACGGTGATCTGTGTTCCCAACTGCACATGGCGGAATTACAAGACGGAGTTGAAGTTTGAGCCGCAACACAAACCGCGACGATTCCGCAGCACTATCATTGTGTACCCGAAGTACGCAAAGACAGTCTATACAACAACTGTGGATTACAACTGCAGAAAAGCAGCACGGAAATATTTGTCCAGTGTGGAACTTGAAGCCACAGATTACAATAGCAGTGAAATGGCGCTCCCAGATGGCCAGTGACTTAAAATATCAAATACTGCCTGCTTTTTTTTTTCTTTCAAAGAGGATTTTGTTTTGAATCCAGTCATTCTTTAGACTGTCCAAAATTGCTTCTAAACCGTGGTGGCTTCTGAACTTCTTCAATACTGCATTTCTTTTGCTCCTTGCAACATAGTCTACGTCGTGTTTCTTTTTTAATCACACAATAAAGTTTAGGAATTTCCTTAGTGATTTTATTGCCATTAACATGTATAAGGCAGGAATAGATTAAGGAAGCAAAACACAAGAAACCAGTTGTGATTTTAATTGTTTTAACATGCACGGACTGGAGATGAGTGCCAAGGCGCAAGATATCAGTCTGTCACCCATCCATTGGGAGCCCGAGTTTCAGTCCATGTTGGAATGGATGGACGCATTATTCCTGAAGCTTGGGTACTGTGTCAGGAAGGACACGAGGAGTAAGTTGCCAATCTTGGCTGCGCCTGGCCGTGACCAGCCTACACTGAGACTGGGGATGGGTGCAGCTGAATGCCTTGTTTTCAGTTTGGGTATGGGACTGGGGTGGCAGGGCAAAAGGCTCAAAACATGACTCTGAAGAAATCCCACTGCATGCATCAATTTTTTTTCTAATTGTTACATGGAAATATTTCCTGTGCGTTTAATACATTTGTAAATAATGGTGAAACTGCTGTGTTTGAAACACAAAGTAATTCATTTGAAGTACAGTTAGCAGTGGGGGAATTAGAAATGGTAAACCTGAGGTTTTAGTATGGACTCCTTCATGATGAACCAAACAATCGCAGTTAGTTTTGATGTGGGATTTCGTAACATTTTCCCGACCTTGCATCATACTTGAGTAAGAGCAAGTATGTGATGTATGCATATGGCATGACCTACTTGCAGAAATATTACTGTAGGCCTCAGCTCTGAAGAATAATTCCATTAAAGCCCTACTGAAATAGTGTAGTGGGGCTTAATTTTCAAATGTGCTACTTGCCTGGTAGTAGGTAACATTACTCCACATTTGCTTATGTTGAAAACAATTCCATTTTACCCTTATTGCAAGTGGTGAGGGGGAGGGCTATCTATTGATTTCCTTAGGAAAACACCATCAGTTTTCACTAACGCCAGTTCTTTACAGGTGTGAAAACTGCATGTGTTGTATGGCACAAGGAGCTATTCACCTGACATAACTGAGTGGACTAATCAGATGGGTGCAGATGAGGAAGGCCAGCACTCCCCTTCCATCCCCATCAAGGCATCCGGTTGTTCCTTGAATGAGTCTTGCCTGCACCATTTGTGGATTGATCACTGTTTTGTGAACAACTCCCTGACCTAGTTTACCTTTCCCACTATCACGCACTGTTCTTGTGTCCTCGTTTTGTGGTTCATTCTCATTGTGTATAAAAATGAGTCAAATGATGCTCAATTTTGTAGAGTAAACCATCATATACAACGTACTGTGAAACCATGCAGTTTTAAAAGAAAATAGGAATTAATTTGAGTGATTGGTCAGAAGTTGCTCTTGGTGAGGATGTAATCAATTATTACTGATTTTTAACATGGAATCTACAAATCTGATGACATTAACAGCTCTGGAATGAGTGTGGCAAATTGTGCAAGATTGTGCATGAGGGCTTGTTTTGGATCTGATGGGTAGGATGGACTGCTCCTTTAAGATGCATTGAGGGAAAAGCAAGTTAAAATGACCTCCAGCTGTACCAGCTACAGTTGCATGATACAATATTTGCCACATTTCACAGCCAGCTCCTTTTGAGGGTTGCAGCAGGGAAGGAGGGTTGACAGGGACGATTCAGCCACTTTAAAACTCCTCAAACACTTATAATATTTGGAAGGATACCAGTGAGATTGCTTCCTAATTTTTTCTCTTGTTTTGAGGGGTTAAAAAGACCAAAGGAGGAAGATTTCTCTTTCTTACGCACTTGTTTAGAAAGTGGTTCAACAAATATTTGCACAAATACCCCAGCTCAGCCCAAGCAGTTTTGAAAGAAATACTGTAGAGGTCTTGCATCCATTTTTATATGTAGCTGGCTCAATAAATTTGGAATATTTTAATTTTTTGTATCTAGTTGTGATTATTAAGGTTACTCCATTTAGAAGATTGCCTGAAGCCATTGATTTTGGGACTTCATGCTTTAAAAAAGCAACTTTTTCAGGACTATGGATGTAGTTGAACTTGATATTGCTTCAAGCTGGCACTGAAAAGGGGAATTTAACCCAGCTGAACAACATGTGTTAAGATGCACAGAGTGTAACCAACTGCAAGCGTTTCAAGTTTGCACGCACACTTGACAAATCTGGTGTTGCATTCTGAATACCTGACACCTGACTAGGCTTTGCAGCAATGATTTAAGTGGGTGGGGGAAGACAAGCATCTTCATGAAATGTGACACTTGTCCTGAAATAGTTCAGATAATCTGTGAAACAGATCGGCTCTGCTGATGTATGTTTGGTAATTGAAATTGACTGACTACATTGCTCGCTCCAGTCTTAAAAGGGCATGGCTATTTGACTCTGAATACAGTAATGTCTCTTCCACATTCAAAATTGGGAACGGATATTGTTTCATGGATAAACTAATATTTTAGTATTAAAACTGGAAAAAGTTTGAATTGGATTTTGGAGTAGTGGAAGTCCACACTATCTCTAGACCAGCATGACAAGGAAGTTCCCCAAGGTTTGTACTCAAACCCCAGTGTAAATTGGTACGTGTACATGGGCTACAAATGTTTTGTCACATCCTCTTATCAATGGAAGCCAAATTATTCCAGAGTTCCTCAAAGCTAGTATGTATAAGTGAGCTCCATTGTGTAAAGAAATGCCTCAATTCCATTCAAAAATGTTTCTTGATTACTGAATCTACTTTTTAGAATCGAGTAATTGTTTGGGATTTTATGCTAAATGTGTGGGTCATAATATGTTGGGTAATGGAAAGACCATGTCACAATCTGTACCTAATGACTGTCAAACATTTTCCAATCCATTGTAGCAAGAGTGGTTACAGGGTGAAAACCCACCAGTACGTCTCAGCTCTTTTTTAGGGGAGCACTCCCTAATGCACATCAGTGTGCAATTTCCTTTGCCCAACTCCTCCATCTATAGGCCTCAGAGTAAGATTTTCAATTTAGAGCAGTGTTATATTTGGCAGTTTTATGTCATGGCCTATCTGGACTTTGATCTCTCTGCTACAAAGGGTCCAAAGTGAACCTTCCTTTCAGTCAGTCTAGTAGATTCTGGCTCAGGCCCACATAGGAGAAGACATGATGGCAACCTTGCAGCACTGTTCATTTCAAGTTGTATCTATAAAATTGCTTATTTGTGTTGCAGCAGATTTGATGGAGGTGTAAAGGGTGATGATGGGTTTGGATCAGGTAGAAAAGCTTTTCCCATTAGCTGATGGTACAAGGGTGAGAGGACACAGATTTAGGTTTTGGGCAAAAGATGCAGGGGGGAATGTGAGGAAGAACTTTTTTTATATGGTTGAGTGTTAATGATTTTGAATTTTTGAGGGTAGTGGAAATGGAGGTAATCGATGATTTCCAAAGGAAATCGGGTGGGCGTTTGAGGGAAATAAACTTGCACGGCTACGTGGTGAGATAGTTGGACTGACTGGACTGCTCTAGAGAACAGGCGTAGACTCTGGGCCGAATGGCCTTCTGTTCTATCTTGACTTTGACCTCTTTGCTGGGAAGTGGGATGGGGTGGACTGCTGTACAAAGTGGCCGGCCATATTCCATACTGTTCTATGTTTGGTAAAAGGTACACTTTCGCATGAAGGATATACAGGTCCAGCATCAGGCTTCCTTTCCTTCAGATGTAGCACTGTCTGTGAAATGATCTGTAGTAGCCCAAATCCAGCTGAATTGGCCTAATCATGCTGCAATGTGTTGGCCAAAGTAGAAGGGGAACATAGTGAGTAAATGTGATAGCACTGTAAATGCAATAATCACATCTATTTGGAACTGCTCCAAGAATCATGCCAGTCCTTTTTTCCAGTTCACCCCAATATGATGCACTTTATGGGTGGAGATTTGGAAGTGTGCTACACACCCCGTCTATAAACATTAAATGAATAGTTATAGAAAGGCTTCATTGTGTTATGGTTTGGATTAAAGTGCAAATACCATGAAAGCCATGTGCCAGGAATAGCATTCCAGAGCATGAGGAATTTAAGAAAAAGGTTGAGTGGCTTGGTAAGACCTTTTGCATTTTTTATTCCATTTTTACTTAATCCTAAATGTTAAGGAATTGACTATATATCTAAAACACTACAGTCCTGTTCTCCCTAGATTGTTTAGAGCTATTAATTGGAAGATGAGATTTTCCTGCAGTATTACCCCTCAAACTCATTATTGCTATAGTAATTTGTTCAGTAATCTGTCACCCCTTTACTCTTGTATATCAAAACATTCTTTGGCCTGACACGGATTTTGATGAATGAAAGGCTTTTTAAAAAAAAAAAATAATTTGTATTGTTTGAAGAAGAGCTTTGTGAATTTAAAAAGGGTGTAAATTATGAATAAAAACAAAATGGCTTACATGAAGATGTTGCATTTTGATGTATTAATGTGCTGGAATTTTATATTAACATCTAACTGCCATCCATTTTGGTGTACGTCTACTGAAATAGGTGTCTGTTGGTAAAGCGTACTGCCAATAAACTGCCACAGCATGGTTAGTGTAGACTTGAATCTGCAACACTGTACAGACTTTTACAGATCTTGGCTGTGCCAATAGAGAGAAGTTCTCAGAAGAGTTTAATGATGCCTGCAAAGACATGAAGCTAAGAAAATTAGCTTGAGACTACTCTTGTACTTCCTAGGAGCCAACAAATGCTGTTGGACCAAAGTGGGGTTGAGAAAATGAGTGACTAAAATAGGGGAAAAGGATACGAATGAGGAGTTGAACATGTGTTACCATCAGTTGGGTATAGTTCCATTTTTTTATTAGCAATGCCACTGAACCCCTCTTTTGAGCTGGCCCTATTGCATCATTTCAACCATTTTCATTCTGCCACATTACCTTAGATGCTCTTGCAATGAAACAGGATTGCTCTTTTAGTGCCTCATTGAAACCCAGTGAAATTACAGCACACTGCAAAACCTTCCATTCAGCCAGGCTAACTTAATGCATTGACTTTAGCAGGAAGGAATAGGACCAAATGGAGCTTTAGAAAATTACTTTAATGATTTAACATTCAGTCCAATAAATTCTGTATACAATAAAAAGCAGCGAAGATAAGAATTCCTGAGGAGCATTTCATAAGCTTACAATTATAAAGCAATGAAATCAATATGTAGTTTGCTTTTGTCCAGATGATGTATGTTTGAACTAAATTGCAATACAGTAAGGGGCTAAATTTTTAATTTGAAATCTAAGGAATAATTTTTGTGCGATCCTTGTATTCTTGTGAAAGATGGCCTTCTCAATTATTTGTAATAGATTTCTATGGAAATTGAAGATATCAAAGGTTCTGCAAAGTTCTTTTTGGAGGGGGGAGGATCTTTTAAGAGTATTGTGGTCTGAGTTGGAGTCCTGGTACTGGCCAGTAACTCCACTTAAAACAAGACAAGATAATCTTTCTCTGGTTGTTTGCTGGCCTATGGAGTCTTGTTACTGATCTCCACACACATTTGGGACAACGTTCATGTTCACTATCTACAAATTTAGAGGTGTCGAATTCTGCATGTGTGCTGTTTTTTATGATTTAAAGGGCCCCACCGATGAACAATGACAGTTACAGACCATTTGACCTATTCCACACAATTGTGATACCTTGTGTATCACTATATACAATTCTTACTGCACTTAAAGCCACGTAACACCTGGGAGAGGCAAAAGGCCAGATTAAATCCAGGTCATTTTTTTGGTGAGGCAGGGGAACCAGTGAAATTTCTGGCCAACCTAACTAAGCAATCAAAACTAGTCCAGGAGATCACTCTGGCCCTGAACTATCTCATTTTTGGTGAAAGGTGATCTCTGCTTCAATCAGAAACACTTCCAGCTCTCACTTGAAGTAATTCAGCCAATTAACCTATTCCACAGTTCACTATTATCTGGGAAAAGCACCACCAGATATATAAACCTCGATGTAGCCTCATACAACCCCCGAGCCTCCTTAACCTACTTATTTGGAACAAAATGTCAATTGGAACACTATCTGTTTCCTTCATTTTATAAACCTCAACCTGATTACCCACTAATAGTACACTTCTGTAAAGGGCAAAGTCCTAACTTTTAACCTGTCTTAACAATTTAAATGCTTTATACTGTGAATGAGGCTATTGACACTTTTTCTAAAGCCTCAGTGTCACTCAAGAACAATTAAAATTGGTTAAATTGTAGTTGAAAATATCTATATGCATATGTAATCTACTGTAATACATTGGAGCTCTCAATACTTTCAGTTGAGGTAATCCATCCCTTTACTCATTGTGTTTTTTCACCCAGAGCATGGTTGGAATCTGGAACACATTACCTGAGAGGGTGGTAGAGGCAGGAACCCTCACAACATTTAAGTATTTAGATGAGCACTTGAAACGCCATAGCACACAGGGCTATGGGCCAAGTGTTGGAAAATGGGATTAGAATAGATAGGTGGTTGATGGCTGGCATGGACATGATGGGCCAAAGGGCCTGTTTCTATGCTGTATGACTCTGTTCAGACTGCCAATGATTGTGTTAGTCTACACTAACACAATTATTCATATCTTCTCATCAAAGTTAAGTCTTGAGTGAAAATATCTTAAAGCATAAACGTAAGCATGTTATACTTGGTTCAATAGGCCACCTTTCCCCCTTTTTTCCAATTCTGTATGTCAACTCTATGCACAATCCATGTCCAGTTGTAAGATAACCTGGTTCTGGGCTTCTACCAATGTCCTTTTTGAGGCTGGTTGTTAGTGGGTGTGCAAGAGAACTGTAAGGGAGTTGATCAGAAGCAAGCAAAATGAAATAACCACCAGCTGCATGAAGAACAGTTACAGATCTCTCTGTCCAATCTGAATTGAGGTGGTTTCTGACCAGTCTGACTTACTCTGAGCTTACATTGAGCCTTTACTTGCTGGCCTGCCCAATCCTCCAATGACAATTTAACGTTTGTCTATATCACCCATTTGATGTGGAAAAATGTTGAAAGGTGATTGACACTTGAGAAAAAGAAGGAAATGTTAGGACAAGTGACTAAAAATGAGG
Organism: Carcharodon carcharias; assembly: GCF_017639515.1. NCBI lineage: Eukaryota > Metazoa > Chordata > Chondrichthyes > Lamniformes > Lamnidae > Carcharodon > Carcharodon carcharias. The sequence goes on along the minus strand of NC_054476.1, from coordinate 156,761,444 downwards.
TCAAAATAGTAAGTTTTAAACAATGTTTTAAAGGAGGGAAAGGCATGGTGACCAGGAGTACCAGAGTTTAGGGCCTAGATGGCTGAAAGCACAGTGGCCAATGGTGTGGCAAAGGGAATTGCACAGGAGGCCAGGGTTATAGGTATGCAGAGTTCTTGGCTGGTTGTAGGGCTGGAGGATGTTACAGAGAAAGGGAGGGGCAAATCCATTGAGGGATTTGAACATGAGAATTTTAATATTGAAGGGTCGCTGGACTGGCAGACAACGTAGGTCAGCAAGCACAGCAAGGGGCGATGGGTGGGCAGAATTCGGCACAGGATCTAGCAACGGGATTTTCGATCTAGAGTTTATGGAGGGTGGAAGACTGGCCGGGTTTGGGGGGGGGGGTGGGAATTGCAATAATTGAGTTTAGAAGTAATAAAATGAGGGTTTCAGTAGATGATTAGCTGAGGCAGGACAGAGATAGGCAATCTTATAGAGGTGGAATTAGGTGGTCTTGGTGATGGAGAGGATATGGGGCCAGGAGCTCAGGCGAGAGTCAAATAGGATGTGAGGTTGCATACAGTACCTATATCTATCTAAAAAGCCCTTCCAAGACAAATAACGCTCGTTCACATGTTCTTTGAAAGTGTGGATAACTGATTCTGAGAAACATTCTTGCTTTCTTTTGTTCCAAGGACATGACAACAGATGATTGGGTGGGGAGGGAAATGGGGTCAGTCATAATGGAAAATCCTTTACATTAGTTGCATGGCTCGCATAGCTTTGTTTCAAAATGTAGTCCATGGCATCCTTCTGAATCAATGGCATTGCCATGTGTGCAGTGTACCACACAACTTGATAGTCCATACCAATTGAGCATTGCAACTACAGATTGAGTGCTTGATTATCTGCACCACATGAGCAAACGTAAAATCAGGAACTTTGGTGTATAGAATGGTTTAAAAAAAAACTGTGGCTGACAGCATTCTCTTGTAAAAGTAATTTGAGAGATGTCTACATAAATAAAATTTGAATTTAAAATCATTTGTAGGTTTAAAATGCACACAGCAAAATTGATAGGCAATTTTCTGATTCTTTTAGCATATATTCATTTAATATCTTTTCAGTGCTGATTTTTTTGGATGAAACATTTTTACACTTGAAAGTGTCAGTTTTCTCTTAGTCTCAGAACACTGCTGCCCATTCTTGAGTATGATAGAAATATAAGAAGCATTTGGAATGTGGGACTTTGACAAAGATAAGGCACAGGCTGAATCTAAAAAATTGGATGTACAATCAAGCAGGATCTTCAATGGGCTAAAAGATTTCTACTGAGAGCACAACATTATTTGACTCACCTAAACAAAATCATGCAATAATTTGTGGTCAATTCTACCATGGTAAAAAGAAAAGCTCTGTTTTCCAATACATCTTTAACTCACCAGAAGACAAAATGGTGTTTTTGGAGCACTGAACATGCTCTGTGCATCAGTGCAACATCACATAATTTTTCCTTTGCACCTTTGAATCCACATCACTAACAACTGATAAATCCACCAACTAAAGTGTCTTAATGTGTATTAATAAAATTGGTGATAATTTCACATTAGAAATTGATCACATGCCATCTGAGGGGGCAGCAAGGATGATCCAGTTCAGAGTATTGCCAGTGAGACCTGGAATGGCTACTCCGTATGGGAGCAGTCAGAGGTGCCTCGATGGTGTGATTTTTCACTCCCATGGAGCCACTGCTTAACTTCCATTGGGCTGCTCTTCCTTTTTAAGAGAGTTGCAGGAGCAGCCTGGTGTCTTATCAGTCACTGTACTTTACTCCACCTTAAAATCAAATTATCGCCATTTTATACTGGCGTTCACCACCGAGCAAAATTTCACAGAAAGAAGGTGGACACTTTGGCTTCCTAGGTTATAAATTACATGTACAAAATATATTCAAGCACCTTAACAAGTATGGTTTGGTCTGAATTTGCATGAGGAAAAAAGCCATTGGCGTGAGCAATTGTAGGTTTAAATGCCAACTGGTTTTACCTGATAATGATAACTGGAATATATAACCATTTCAGATGTAAGGATCTCTGTTATTCTCCCCCAAAAAAGGAAACACAATCAGATTCAAACCCCTTATATTTCTCTTTGCTGAGTTCAAAACATCTTGTGATTACAGAATGTTGCAGTGCCTAAATAGATTGCCTCAAATGATCAAAAAGTGCACTAATCAACCTTCTGAAACCAAAAACGAAGAGATTTGAAACACAATAGCCATAATGTGGCCTGGTTGATTCAAACAGATTTTTTTCTACCACATTTAAGAAACCTTATAGAAAGGGGAATTTAAACCACTTCCATATTTATATTTGTAGATTTATAACTGCAAGGAACATTGTGGGATTGGAGGGGTACGGACTGGGATTCTGGCTCAGGTAACTATGAAATTTGGACTTCAGGATCTTTGGCCTACAAAATAAGAGTTGGAATGATCCTTTGCAGCTAGCTGCTGCAATGTTTTATTGCTGATGACATATGGATTCTCCTTATGAGATTGAATATCAGAAAGCTCCTGTTGGCAAAATTGAAGATCCTTGCGCGCGCTCTTCTGGGCAGCCAGGTACCTCAGCTGCCGATTTAGCTTGTAAAGTTTGATCCTCTCCTCTTCTGCCACAGGATCTTCAAGAACGCCATCCCACCGCAGAGTTGCATTTATTGAGGTAGCAAGCTGATCTACAGAGTAAAAGGAGCCACCGTCTGAACCCTGACTTCTAGCGGCTTCATTGCTGACATTCGTAGGTTTGGGACTTTGTTTGGCATCCCCTTGACCAGCTGGTTTTTCAATGTTTGGAGATGCAGAATGTGAATGGCGTTTGCTGCTTTTCCCATGTTTATGAGCTAGAAAGACAGGAAATGTTAGGAGCTGGGCAGCAATGACTGATTATAAAGAGACCGCAGGTTTGAAGAGTTTGGTCATTTTTTACACAGGTCAGTAAAAGCAGGTTCCAGCAACTCAGATTACTGTGATAAGGAACCCCTGCTGGTTTTAGGGTCCAGATTCATTATCATTAAAAGAATGAGGATTTTATTGCAATATCTCTCTCCCTTTATTTCACTCTGCATCAGGCAGAGGGAGACTGTACTCAGACATAACTGTGATATGGAGTATTAGAACTGCTCAATATTTTGTACTTGTTATCTTTTGCTCAGTGAATCTGTATATGGCTCTCATCTCACTGAGATCAGGAAATAAACGTGGGGATTCACTGGGTGAACCTGCATCTTACCATTTTGTTCAGCTACTTAACAGTGCATTTTTTAAGGTTAAATCATTGTGCTGTCATTTTAACTCTTTAACTGATTTCTTTCCAGATCATAAAATATCTGTTCCATATCCAGATGGGAAAATAAACAAGCAACCTTCCTGAGGTATCTGCTAATGTCACTCTGCATTACTTGAAATAAAGTATTGAACATGGTAATTCCACCCCTCCCTTACCAGCAACTGATCATGCCCCCAATTTGCTCTACTAAAATCACAAATTTACTGCTATGAGAAAATTGAAGGGGTGACTGATATCATAAAATTCTACTGTACAAGCCAGGAATTCCTATCATACTAGAACAGCTAACTTGTATAGATAATAATATGTGACTAAGGTTGGGAGCAAGTTCACATTTAAAATTCAGCTTGTGGTTCAGCTGCCATTTACAAAACATTTCAGCCTGTGATTCTTTAAATGTCTGGCATTATTCCCAGGTATGTATTTATTATATGAACAAGTAACATGGTAAGGGGAGCGACATAGCATTTACATCAGGATTAGGCAATACTATTACAGGCATCAGAACTCTTATTCTTGCTCTGTTACAGTTTATAGTCACAGGATGCCATCTATTGGAATCTATATAAACTGCAATTAAATAATCCCTATCATAAGAATTTGGCTGCATTCCTATTACAATAATACTTTGCCATCTGGGTGATGCTGCTTTCATTATTCAGTAACAAGAAGCGATTAAAATTTGGTTAAAGAGTTTGCACTGATCCAGAATGAATCCGAGCTTTGTGGGGCTTTCCACAGCAAAATTCCAGTTCAGATACAAAATGGTAAGTGGGAAGCTTGTTCAAACAAATACAAATAAGTTTATATATCTTCACTGTCGTTATCCTATTTCTCTCTGGAAAGCTATACAGTACTCGATAAGGTAAATTATCTTTAAATAAACAAACTGTTTTAATTATTCTTTTGTTCAGCCCTTGAAGAAAGCACAGTAGTAAATAGTCTTTACAGTTGTCCATTGATTTTGTCAAGAAAACAAATTGTAATATTTTCTTTGTAATAACCTTGGCATATTTTCTTATGCACTGGGAATCAGGTTGTAATTGGATTAAGAGCTAGTGCAACAGCAAGGGTCTAAAGTCAACAGTAAGAAGTTGCTTTGATATGTTAATGAACCAAGAGGAACTTCAATCAGAGTTTTACCTAAAGCAGTAACAGGAGTGTTTCTGAATTAAGTTGTTTTAGTTCAAAGAGGGTATATGCAGGTTGTAAGAAGTTATAAGGAAATAAGGTAAAGATAGGGTAAGTTTGTTATTACAAGTCTAAGAGCTAAAGTAAAGAATAGTCTAATCAATTCTGGGAAGAAAGTGAAGACACTGGTTGAGATAATAGAGAGATCAAAGGGAAGGAATACATTTAAGAGAATGCTGAAGCCTATGTGAGGGGGTAGATGCTGAGATCTCCCAGAAGACAGCAGGGTAACTGGTCAGAACTCCCAGAAGACAGTGTGAATAAGGCCAGACTGAAAGAACCAGTTGCTGCCAGCCTCAGAGGACACCCCAAGGAAAAAGCACTGTGTGGTAAAAATTACTGGACTTCTACAGATTCTAAAACCTATTAGGATAGTTGCTGAACAGAAAAGGGGAAGGTTAGATCTGAGGGTAGTTAAGATTTGTGGAACTGTTTTAAAGTATTGTTTACAGTGTGAAGCCATTCATGTGTTTAAGTGTAGTTGTGTTTTGTTTTTCTTTATTCTTTTAATAAATGTTCACTTTACTATAAAATCATCAAGTAGTTGGGGACATCATTTCCTGATTTCAGAACCGCTCCTCATACTATTCAAATTGCAAAAAAACGTTTTAGCAGCTGTTTCAAGTTTCCCTCTGGGATTTGAGCAGCTCAGCATTTACCATCCACCTTGCCATAACTATTTGCAACATGAAATAGAATTCAAATAGGTTTATTGCTGCAATGCCAGCAAAAGTGACTCAAGCTTTACTATGAAGTTGACTGGAGTCAGAAAAATCATACCATGCAGCTGTTAAAAACCACATCTCTGTGGTTACAAAAGATGTGAAGGCTTTCAAAAAGGTACAGGAGAGATTTACTTGATTGTTTCCAGGGATGAGGGATTCCAGTTATGTGGCTAGATTGAGAAGCTGGGGTTGTTCTCTTTAGAGTTGAGAAAGCGAAGAAAAGATTTGATAGAGGTGTTTAAAGTCATGAAGGGTTTAGGTCAGGCTTGTCCAACCTTTTCGGGTGGGGAGACCACATTTCAATATTTTTCTCACTCCAGGGGCCAGTGATCAAATTTCAAATAGATACAATTTTTCATACAACATTAAACATGAATTTCAAAAATATCAATGTCAAAGCAATAATTTTTTAAAAAAGGGTAATTAATGAAAATGCACATTAAAATGTGCCAAGCAGCAGAGTTGACCAATAAAATCTTTTTATTGCCTTTTCGCTTAAGAAGCAGAGCTACAGAGGGAGACTAAGCCTTAGGGTCACCAGGGAAGGGTTGGGGGCTAAACCTTAGCTAGGGAGTTGGGTTTAACAAAAACTGGCCTTGCATTCGCCTCTGGTGACACCTATTCCATGCTGGCCTCAGAAGCAGGTTGCCTTTCAGTCTGGGGTTTTCCTCCTCTCCCGCCCTGCTTTCTGGATAGGTTTTGGGGGAGGAAGGACGAGGAAGGCGTGGTGTGTGTTTCTGACTCACTATAAGTCTTGGGGTTCTCACTCCCACACAAAATCACCCAGAGTCACACACACACACACACACGCACACACACACAGTCTCCCCCTTTTCTCTAGCACATGCACATGCAATGAGATTCTTACACACACCCACACTCAGGCACACTCCCCACAAAGTCTGAAGACTACTTCAGGAGAAATCGATTAGAGGTAGCCTTCTCAACTGGCGAGCCTTGCCGACCTCCAGCTGCTCCCGGGCCTTTTGGGCCTCCACCAATTCCGGAGCTACCCGACCTCCACCAGTTCCCAGACCTTCCTGACCTCCACCCGCTCCAAGGCCTACCTGACCTCCACCCGCTCCAAGGCCTACCTGACCTCCACCCACTCCTGGAGCTACCCTACATCCACCAGCTCCTGGGCTTTCCCGAGCTCCAGCCACTCCTGGGCCTTCCCGACATCCACCCGTTCCCAGGCTGATCTTTACCCGCTCCTGGAGCAATCTGACCTCCACCCGCTCCCAGGCATTCCCAAACTCCAGCAACTACCAAGCCGACCTCCACCCACTCGTGGAGCTACCTGATCTCCACCCACTCCCAGAGCAATCTGGCCTCCAGTCGCTTCTGGGCCTTTTTATCTTAGTCATTAACGGGATGTGGGCGTCGCTGACTAGGCCAGCATTTATTGCCCATCCTTAATTGCCTTTGAGAAGGTGGTGGTGAGCTGCCTTCTTGAACTGCTGCAGCCCATCTGCTGTAGAGACACCCACAGTGCTGTTAGGGAGGGAGTTCCAGTGTTTTGACCCAGCGACAGTGAAGGAACGGTGATATATTTCCAAGTCAGGATGGTAAGTGACTTGGAGGGGGAACTTCCAGGTGGTGGTGGTCTCATCTATCTGCTGCCTTTGTCCTTCTGGTGGTCATGGGTTTGGAAGGTACTGCAGTGCACCTTGTAGATGGTACACACTGCTGTCATTGTGTATCGGTGGTGGATGGAGTGAATGTTTAAGTTGGTGGATGGGGTGCCAAACAAGCATGCTGGTTTGACCTGGATGGTGTCAAGCTTCTTGAGTGTTGTGGGAGCTGCACTCATCCAGGCAAGTGGAGAGTATTCCATCACACTCCTGACTTGTGCCTTGTAGATGGTGGACAGGCTTTGGGAAGTCAGGAAGTGAGTTACTCACTGCAGGAGTCCCAGACTCTGACCTGCTCTTGTAGCCACAGTATTTATATGGCTAATCCAGTTCAGTATCTGGTCAATGGTAACCCTCCAGGATGTTGATAACCTTCCTGTCCTCCAACCGCTCCCAGGCCTACCTGAGCTTCAGCCGCTCCCGGGCCTACCTAACCTCCAGCCCCTTCTCGGCCTTCCTGACTTCCACCCACTCCGTGGACCTTTCCAACCTCCTCCAGCTTGCCACCCTGCTTACCACTCCACTCCTGAGCCCTTACTTGCTCCCCTTGCACTCTGCTTTTCCTCGTGGCCTTCCCGCTCGTTCCACCATCTTGGCTCAGTGCTCCTTCAGCTGGTGCCTGCGCAGGAAGCTGAGAGACAGTGTGCACTCTGACTCTGAAAACAAAGGAGCAGCCAGCCACTCACCTTCACACTACGTGTCCGATCAGAGACCGACTCTTTCCCAAATTTACTGCTGATAGGCTCGTCAGCAAATGTGGGAGAGAATCAGCCTCTGATTGGTGGAACAGATCCTTGCAGATCTTTAATTCAACTTACCCGTAATTTAAACAGTGAGTCCGCGGGCCCGATATAGAAACTTTGGGGCTGGGTTGTGGCCCGCGGGCCGGTGGTTGGACAAGCCTAGTTTAAATAGGGTAAACAAAGAGAAACTGTTTCTTATGGCTAAAGGGGCAATAACCAGAGGGCACAGATTTATGACAATTTACAAAAGCACCAGAGGTGACAAGAGGAAAAGCTTTTACGTAGAACGAGTGGTTAGGATTTGGAATGTACAGGATCAGGTGATGGAAACAGATTCAATATCGTTCAAGAGGTGGGGTATATGGGAGATGTTTGTGAGGTCTAGTGCCCTTGATTCTCTGCCAAGCTGCACACACATGTCAAAAGGGGTGTTGGCAGGGAATCAAGGGCACTAGGCCTCACAAACATCTCCCATATAACTAGCGTCCCAAACTCTCACTTATGACTTCAAATAGCTGGTTGTGCACACTGGCGTCTGTACCCCAGAATCTCGACACAGCAGTCATGCAAAACTAAGTGAGGGGCCCATCGGTTTCAGCTGGTGTGGTGTGGAAGCGTCACCCCTTCCAATGTGCACAAAGATTGGGAGAAAAAAAATTACGTGGTCACAGAGAAAGGGTAAAGGAGTGGGTTTACGTGGATTGCTCTTCAAAAGAGCTGGCGGAGGCTGTGAGCTGGAAGATCTCCTGCACTGTATTATTCCATGATTCTATGGTACAGAGCTTCCACAAGTGGAAGAGTAAAACTTGTGTCCGCTGTAGTTTCTGTTTCGGCTATTATAACATTACAAGGATAAATGGAAGTTGAGGGAAAATTGTCATTAGTGAGATATAAAAGCAAAATCGGAAACAAAACCAAAACCACTGTGTTTGCATATTGAGGATCTATTAGTGCCTGATGGGTTGGGAGAAGAGTTGGTATTTTGGGTGAGTGCAGGCCTTTATCAGAACAGAGTGCTGATGTATAGGGAGGCTGTACCTTCCCTGATGACCTGCTCTATATCGGTTTCAGACTGGGTGACCCAATGTTTTATTTTCAAGTTTTGTCTCTCCAACTGTCTCACTTTTTATTTTGGCTTCCCTCTACTGAGCTATTCACCTGTTCTTTATATCTTTGATCTTGTTAATGCTTCTTTCCAGGCAAAATAACTTCCAACTGATCATTTCACTTGCAATTCTTCTCTGTGTGGTTTTTTTTTAATATATATATTTTCCCCCCTTCACTCCCTTTCTGATACCAATAATGGATGTCTGTATTCCCAAGATACTGTCTCCTTCACCACAGGTGCTGACAGACCAATCTGTTTTTGTTGGAGCTTTCTGTGGTTGCCTGTTTTAAAGGCAGTATATACCTTGTAGTGTGTTGAGTATAATACCTTGTAGTGTGTTGAGTATAATTCACATGTTTTGATTTTCATAATTCAGATATAAATTTTTAATTTGCCCTACCCGAAACAGTCTCGTCTGAAGTCGATGGCGTACTTGAAGAATTTCTTATCTTAGAGGATTTCTTCTTCTCCTTATCTCTCTTTTTCTTAATTTTCTTCTTTGCTGCTGACTCAGCAGTCAGATTTGTGGTTGACTTTGCCTTATGTTTGCTGGCTGGTATTTTGTCCTCCATCCTTAGCTAACCACTGACCTTTTGCATCCAATTTTTAAATTTCCTCCCACCTTTTCTTTCCAGTTTTACCAGTGAGTCTTTTGTTTAATTTTCCCGGTGTTATAAACGTCTTCTATAAGGTAGCGGTTTTCAAAAGAACACTTGGGTGCAGTAATACCCCCAGCAAGTCACTGGTTCTCAAAGACAGTTGCAACAGGTTTTGGAGAACTGGCGATTTTCAGCGCTTTTCTCTTCCAACTCTCCTGGATTTGGATCTCTGGTCTTTCCCCCAAGTTTATTTAAGATTATAGATATCAGGTTATATAATGTATCCTTGACTTATCGTTTGTTCTGGGCTTTGAAGCAATCGCTCTCACCTATAGCAGACGGACCAGACTGTACCTCATGCTTATTCCGTTTTCCTCCAGTTTAATATATTTCTTATTATTCTTTTACTAGCCTGAATTATCTCTCTCTCTCTCTCTCCCTCCCTCTATTTTAAACCACAGACTCCATCTCTCCAGCCCTCAGGCTTCTGCTGTCTTCTGGTCGCCTTGCAGTCCCGGTAACGCGTTACCATGGAGACGCCTCTTCTCCTCCCCTTCGCGGACTGTAACACATCCCCCCTAACAACATAGTCCCCGGAAAAAAAAAATAAAAAAAGGAAACGAAACACTGATTCAAAAAGAAAAATCGTCAAGAACTCTTCGCGGATTTTCAGCTCACAATGTTCCACGTATTTTGTCCGTGACTCTGTTCCTTTCCTCGGTTTCCCGCCTCCCCCCCTCCCCTTCAGCTTGGTTTGCGTATCATTCCGCCGCGACCCGGTTGCGCCGACTCTCAGCTCCTCCGGCTGCGCCTTTAAGATGCCCGGCCGGTTTTTCTGCTTCCCTTTCCAAGTTTTGGGGCCATGACATCCATTGAAGGATGAAGGGGGAGGGGGGGGGGTGGTTGTGTGGCTGAGATAGGAGCATGGAGGGAATATCGGCATTGGAATCTGCGAATGAATTTATGTGCGGCTGAACTTCCATCCGGAACTGACTTTGGGTGTGAGCTCAGGAGGCGCTGGTGGGGCGGCTGATAGGGGACGGACAAACCTCGGCCGGAAGACGCTGGAGGGGCGGCTGACGGAGGGAGGACGGACAACGTCGGCCGGAAGTCGTTGGAGGGGCGGTTGTGGGAGGGACGCACAGCCTCGGCCGGAAGTCGCTGGAGGGTCGGCTGAGGTGGGGACGACCGACCGATTGGCCGGCCGGCCCGGTGTCGGAACTTGAATGAGATGATGCAGTGGGAGCTCAGCGATGCGGAGCTGCTCGCACTGGACCTGGATTTGTTTTCCACCGACTGTGGTATGTTAACATGATGAATGATGAACCATTACATGTCGGCCCAATCTCTGTTCAAGTGAACCTTTAAGGTCCCTTACCCTTTGGAAGCTGTGACTCAGTCAGAAGGCTGTGGGTTCAAGTCCCCCTCTAAGCACAGAAAGGTTAGGCTGTCACCCCAGGTGACAGTAAAATAAAACAGAGAACTCTGGAAAACCTCAACCGGTCTGGCAGCATCTGTGGAGAGAGAAACAGAGTAAACATTTCGAGTCCGATATGATTCTTCTTCAGATCTCCCAGTGTGGTACTGGCGGGGTGCCGCACTGTCAGTGGTGCCATCTCTCGGATGAGATATTAAACCTCCTGCCCTTTCAGGTGGATGTTAAAGATCGCACGGCACTGTTTTGAAGAAGAGCGGGGGAATTATCCCTAATGTCCCGGCCAATATTTATCCATCAATTGGCAGCGTGCAGGTCGTTTGATCATTGTCACGTTACCGTTCCTGAGAGCTTTCTGTATGCACATTAGCTGCTGCTGCTGTTCCTGTGTTACCATAGTGACTACACTTCAAAAGTATTTCATTGGCTCTTAATTGCTTTAGGCTGTCCTAAGGTTGTGAAAGGTGCTACATAGATGCCAGTCTTTCTTTTAAGAGTAGGCAAGTTGTCAGTAACATGGTCAACTTTCTTTTCATAATTTAACTAACATCACCAAACTGGCCTTAAGTAAAAAAAATGCAGGAAATACATAGGTCTGGCAGCACCTGTGAAGAGAGAAAGAAAGTTAACATTTCAGGTCTGGTTCAGTCCTGATGAAAGGTCACAGATCTCAAACATTAACTCTGTTTTTCCACCAATACTGCCAAACCGCCTGAGTATTTCCTACATTTTCCGTTTTTATTTCAATTTCCAGTATTTTGCTTTTGTTTCAGTTTAACTGGCTGTTTTCCCAGCATTTTCTATTTTTTTAATTTTAAGTGGCATGAAAATGACATCACCTGCAAGTTCTGCTCCAAGCCACACAAAATCCTGACTTGGATTTATATCATTGCCATTCCTTCACTGTTGACAGCATTGTGGGTGTACCTGCACCAGATGGATTTCCGTGGTTCAACAAGGTGGCTCACCACCACCACCTCAAGGAATGGGCAACAAATGCTGGCCTTGCCAGTGATGACCACATGCCATGTTGGGATTTGTTGTGTCCAAATTATTTACCACATTTATCTATTAAATAGTAGTTGCTACAATTCAAAAAGTAATTCAGAGTCTTTTTTAGGAGATCTTGAGGATGTGTTGTTACTATATAAGTGCAGTTCCTTTTAAACATCCATCTTTTGACTAAACTTTTGCTGCTCCTAAGCTGTCTTTATCTTTCACTATTTGTTTCCTTCATGGAAATGGCTTGAGATTTCTTTTTTAAACATGAAAGATGTTACTTAAGTACTAATGTAACAAAAAAGATATAATAATTTGTAATCCACAAGTCATTAGTTTTTCCTGAATGTGTTGCTGAGTTTCCTGAATGAATACTGGTTGTCCTCTAGCATATTGGCATAGTAGCCTTTCTTTATGATTATCTATATTCAATGTGTCAGCATCAGTTGGGCAGGGAACTGGAGTGTCTCAGTGGGTAGCTTTCCTATCTCTGAGCCAATGGGGCCCGGGTTCAAGTCCTACTCCAGGACGTGTCCACCATGGAGGAACCCATCACTGGTGTACATAAGCCAGAGTGTATCGGGGCCGGTCTTTTCATCTGGATAAATTGGGAGGGTTAGCAGCAGGAAGGGAATCTGACTGTAAAGCCACCCACCAACCAAAAAAAAAGTTGGTTGATATGAAGGGCGATCAACCCTTCATATCAACCATCGTTAGGGTGAGCTCATGTGACATGGAAAAAGCTGTAGGAGGAAAGGAAGGGCAGCATCAGTTGGGTGCTGCAATTTACATCAAAATCTATGGACGAACGAGAAGGAAAAATAAATAACTCAGTATATTCAGACACAGGGGTCACTACTGTCCTCACCTGATGTCCACTCATTGGATTTTGATCAGGAGCAGGAACACTGGCTTCTTAGAGCATGAAACCAATTTGGATTTGCCGGGCTGTATATGTTTACTTTAAAGAGTTTGGGTGTAATTAAATTATTTATTTTTCAACTAATCTGTGACCTTTGAGAAAATAAATTAGTGGAATGACAAAGGTTCATTTGAAGGTGGTGAGGAGTATAAGTGTGGGAAGAAGATTAAATATAATTAATTTGAAGATACTTTCTTTCCACACCACCCCATCCTGTAAACTATTCTATATGTTTAAACCTGTACTAGTTAAATAGTATAAAATATCTTGATTGATGTGTGCAGTGCAGTAGGATAGGAAAGTCCATGCAGTTATAAAATATTTCTGCCGGATGTTTTCTGCATCAGCTCATCTGCTAAAACCCTCATTCATGTCTTTGTCACCTCTATACTCAACTATTCCAATGCACCCTTGCCAGGTCTCCCACATTCTACCTTCTATAAACTTGAGCTCATCCAAAACTTTGCTATCTTCAGCAACTCGTGTCCCCTAACACCCCTGTGCTCACTAACCTACATTGGTCAAACAACATCTTGATTTTAAAAATTCTCATCCTCGTTTTCAAATCCCTTCATTGCCTCGCCCCTATCTATATCTGTAATCTCATCAGCAGCAGAATTGTACTTGAACATAATCTGTAACCTCATGGTCCGACATATCCCCCACTCTACCATTACCATCAAGCCAGGGGATCAACCCTGGCTCAATGAAGAGTGCAGGAGAGCATGCTAGGAGCAGCACCAGGCATACCTAAAAATGAGGTGTCAACCTGGTGAAGCTATAACACAGGACTACTTGTGTGCCCAACAGCATAAGCAGTAAGCGATAGACAGAGCTAAGCAATCCTACAACCAACGGATCAGATCTAAGCTCCGTAGTCCTGCTACATCCAGTCGTGAATGGTGGTGGACAATTAAACACTCTCTGGAGGAGGAGGCTCCACAAATATCCCTATCAGTGATGAGGGAGCCCAGCACATCAGTGCAAAAGATAAGGCTGAAGCATTTGCTACAATCTTCAGCCAAAAGTGCTAAGTGGATGATCCACCTCGGACTCCTCAGGAGGTCCCCAGCATCACAGATGCCAGTCCTCAGCCAATTTGATTCACTCCACGTGATATCAGGAAACGGTTGAAGGCACTGGATAGTGCTGATGCCCAGTTTGGGTTCTGCCAGGACCACTCAGCTCCTGACTTCATTACAGTCTTGGTTCATACATGGACAAAAGAGCTGAATTCTCGAGGTGAATTGAGAGTGATTGCCCTTGACATCAAGGCCGCATTTGACCGAGTGTGGCATCAAGGGGCCCTAGCAAAACCGGAGTCAATGGGAATCAGGGAAAATTCTCCACTGAATCATATCTAGCACAAAGGAAGATGGTTGTGGTTGTTGGTGGTCAGTCATCTCAGTTCCAGGTCATTACTGCGTGAGTTCCTCAGGGTTGTGTCCTAGGCCCAACCATCCTCAGCTGCTTCATCATTGACCTTCCTTTCATCATAAGGTCAGAAGTGGGATGTTCACTGATGATTGAACAATGTTCAGCACCATTCGTGACTCCTCAGATACTGAAGCAGTCCATGTCCAAATGCAACAAGAACTGGACAATATCCAGGCTTGGGCTAACAAGCCGGCAAGTAACATTCACCCCACACAAGTGCCAGACAATGAGCACCTCCAACAAGAGAGAATCTAATCATTGCCCCTTGACATTCAATGGCATTACCATCACTGAATCCCCCACTATCAACATCCTGGGGGTTCCATTGGCCAGAAACTGAACTGGACTAGCCATATAAATATTGTGGCTACGAGAGCAGGTCAGAGACTAGGAATCCTGCAACGAGTAACTCACCTCCTGCCTCCCCAAAGCCTGTCCACAATCTACAAGGCACAAGTCAGGAGTATGATGGAATACTCCCTATTTGCTTGGATCAGTGCAGCTCCCACAACACTCGAGAAACTTGACATCATCCAGGACAAAGCAGCCCATCTGATTGGCACCACACGCACAAACATTCACTCCCTCCACCACTGAAGCAGTGGCAGCAATGTGTACCATCCACAAGATGCACTGCAGGAATTCACCAAGGCTCCTTAGACAGCAGCTTCCAAACGCACAACCACCACCATCTAGAAGGACAAGGGCAGCAGATAGATAGGAACACCACCACTACAAATTCCCCTCCGTGTCACTCACCACCTTGACTTGGAACTATATCATCATATCTGCACTGTCGCTGGGTCAAAATCCTGGAACTCTCTCCTTAACAGCACTGTGGGTGTACCTACACCGCATGGACTGCAGTGGTTCAAGAAGGCAGCTCACCACCACCTTCTCAAGGGCAACTAGGGATGGGCAATAAATGCTGGCCCAGCCAGCGAAGCCCACGTCCCGTGAATGAATAAAAATAACCTGAAATCTCCTCCAGCCCCACAACCCTCTGAGATATCTGCGCTCCTTAACTCTGGCCTCTTGTGCATCCCCAATTTTAATTGTTCTATTGTTTAATTGGTGGCTTTGTCTTCAATTGCATAGGCCCCAAGCTCTGGAATGCCCTCCCTACATCTCTCTGTGTCTCAACCTTGTTTTCTTCCTTTAGGACACCTTTTAATACCTATCTCTTTGACCAAGCTCTTGGCCATCTCACCTGATATCTCCATAGTGTCATATTTTATGCTTTAATGCTTTGTGAAGCGCTTTGAGACATTTCATTACATTAAAGGTGCTATATAAAGTAAGTTGTTGTTGATAGTATTGACCTGTTGAACTGTATACAGTTATAAATTTTCTTGTTAAAAGTCTGGACTGACTGTTTTTTGATCATGTCTGAATAAGCTTAAAGAATATTGATGGTTTATCATTTGGTAAAATGTTTGGATTTTATATACACACAACTTGGATCTCGCTTAGTTTTTTTCCCCCCTGTCATTAAACCCACAGTAAATCCTGTTTAGTCAGCCTTATATCCATCTACGTACATTTTTACTTGTTAATATTCCCACTCCCACCATCCTAACATGATGTTTAACATTGCTGCAGGTGTGATTAGCTAATTCAAGTTGCAGGCGTTCCATGGAGGCTTGCAGGAGAGAAGAATACTCGTGCGATAGTTGCTGTAGCTTGATGCAGTCAGAAATGCCTAGAATTGGAAATGGCCGCACTTTGCAAGAAAAAAAGGAAGAATGGCATTTATATAGTGTCTCAGGGAGGTCTCAAAGCACTTCAGAGCCAATGAAGTACTCTCAAAATGTCACTTGTAATGTAGGGAAGCATGGAAGCCAATTTGCACAGAGCAAATCCCACAAACAGCAATGAGACGAATGACCTGGCCATCTGTTTTAGTGGTGTTGATTGGGAATAAATGGCCAAGTAGGAAGATATTTATACTGGAATAATTTTTGTGAAAAAATTGGCAGGGCAGGAGTTCATTTAAGGTTGTCAGATTATTGATAGACAGCATTCCTCAATCGTCATTAAACTTTGTGCATAATGCTACCTGTATCAGGGTGTTGTACTCTTGAATGAGAGTGCAGTTGGCTTTGAAGCACAACAAACCAAATGTCCTTCTTTAGTTGTCTGTGTGAGATTATAACGTCAGAAATGCATTTCCTGAGACATGATGCAGTTTGGTGGTTTGTTGTTTTGTAGACTGCTGGGAATTGTTAGTTTTCAATTTTACAACAACTGCAATTTTAAATTAATTTGAAAAGAGAATGTAGCGAGAGAGTGGTTCTCAGAAATATATCTAATGATCTGTTGCCTAATTGCTGAATCCATAGAAAGGCCTGAACTGTGTGAAGGAGACGGTGGTCACACCTCAAGCAGATCCACTGAATCTTGCTGTACTGGCCACGGAACGGCCGAAGTTACTTGTAGGTAATTTTTAGTATTTAATGCTATTAATGATATTATTGTGGCTAATCCTTGCAGTACACTGTAATAACAAAGTCTTGGTTTGGAGGTCTGAACTAAAAACAGAAAGTTCTGGAGAAATTCAGTAGGTCTGGAAGCATCTGTGGAGAGAGAACCAGACCTAATGTTTAAAGTACAATTATGACTTCAGGATTGAAGGGAGGTAGAAAGGTGATGGATTTTACACTTTTGAAAACAGGTGGAGGGTTCAGGTGGAACAAAGAGGAAGGTCAGGGACATGTTAGAGGGCAGAGGAGCTTAAATTACAAATGTGTGATGAAACAAAAGGCAAAAGGGAGTGGTAATGGTAGTAGTAAGAAACAAAGTATTGCTTTCATCTTGGTTTGGAGGCATGGGTTCGATTGTACTTCTGTGGCTTTTATAGCTGAATATCTCACCATGCAATGTGTTTATCTGTAGGGCTGTTCTAGTAATGTTTTTTTAATGCATTCTTGATGATGGTGCCCCTACTAAACACTAACACTGACAATGGGAGTTCTTGTGAAATCCTTTTATGCTTTTGGGGTGAAATGACTATTTTGGAGAAAAACAGATCTGTTTCAGGTTTAACAATCCACAAATTAAAATCCATTCCCTGTAATTGCATGCTTCAAAGCCACAGGCCACTCTGGTTTTGACAGCGGGTCATTAATCACAGGCATTTACTGTTTTACCATTAAAAGGAGAAATTGATACTGAGGTGTTTTTAGCTTAAATTTCTTCTGTCTCTGTCATTGAAAAGTAAATTGGGCAAACAACCTTTCTCTCCCAGTGCAAATGAGCAATCCTCCAATCAACAGAATGTATCGGAGCAGGAGAGTGACCCGCTGTGTGAGGGCAGCAGCGCTAAAAGGAGAAAGTGCGATGGAAGGATTCCGCTGGAGCGGTTTGGGCGAAAGCACCTGAGTGTGACTGACCTGAGTCGACAGGCTTGGTGCGAGCAGCAAGTGGTTTATGGGATGGAACTACCACACATTCAGCAGCTACGAGATGAAGTT
Organism: Carcharodon carcharias; assembly: GCF_017639515.1. Taxonomy (NCBI): domain Eukaryota; kingdom Metazoa; phylum Chordata; class Chondrichthyes; order Lamniformes; family Lamnidae; genus Carcharodon; species Carcharodon carcharias. Next base: position 156,743,849 of record NC_054476.1, on the reverse strand, counting down.
CCAGTTGTGAAAGCTGGTAGCTGTCTACACCTGGCAAGAGGTAACGTTACACTGGAATGAAATGTTGCTTGTGGCCCAGCATCATAGTGAAGTAGCCAGAAACCACATGGTGCTAAGATGCAGATCTGTGCCAACGTTTCCACATGCTTGAAAAAAAGAAGACTGAGGGGTGACCTAATAGAGTTCTTTAAAATTCTGAAAGGTTTTGATAGAGTGGATACAGAGAGAATGTTTCCTCTTGTGGGGAAGCGCATGACTGGACATCGATATGAAATAAATCACCAAGAAATCCAATAGGGAATTTAGAAGAAACTTCTTTACCTAAAGTGTGGTGAGAATGTGGAACTCGCTACCACAGCAAGTAATTGAAGTGTATAGTGTAAATGCTTTTAAGGGGAGGCTAGACAAGCACATGAGGGAGAAGGGATTAGAGGATTAAGATGATTTAGATGAGGAAAAATGGGAGGAGTCTTGAGTGCAACATAAATGCCGGCATGGACCGGTTGTGTTGTATATCCAATGTAATCCTATGCTGTGCTTTTTAGATCACAGTCCCTTTGGGAAACCAGTAAACAGGAAATAAGGTGCTTCCTAGAAGGAAAAAAAAAACTAGTAAGGGCAAATGTCATTCATGCATAGCTCCTAAAAGCCAGACCTACAGCACCCTGCTTTCATATTGTATGTTTTTTTCCACCCCTGCTCCACCAGACAAGAGTTGGCTGGTGTCACTGGGATAATCAATAGAGAAGTAAAATAGCTTTAATAATTGGAATGGGGGAGAGAAGTAGTTTTCCTGTACTTCCAAGTAAATAAAATGTCGACTTTCATGAGCACCATTAAATTGTTGGCAGTTGACGTTCTTTTAAAATGAAGCTCCATAAATATGCTCTCCAGATTTGCAGGTGTCACTTTTAATTTTCAGTTCTAAATTTAAACGATCTTTTGCTCTGCATCAACAGGTTTCTTAATCTTGTAAGGTTGTACCAATCAGTGGTACCACAAAGTACAAAGGCTATTGAAGCATTGACTGAACCTCATCAGAAAAAAACAAGAATATTCCTAAATAATAGTTGTATTCATGTGCTCTCATGCCCTCCCGATGGTTTCCTAGGTATGCAGTTCATACGTAGGTTAACTTGTCGTTTAGTGTTTTTGGTTTTCTCTCCTCTATGCTCTTCTTTTGAAGGCACTGATGTGCTGAGTGTTCAATGACCATGTTTACTTCCAAGCCTAGGTAGTTAATATTGGCTTGTTCCTTTGTTGTCAGCTGTGTCACAGCCAAACCTAATCCTATCCACATTTGCATATTTTCCAGTTTATTTTGCCAATGATAATCTGATTAGAGGAAACTTCAAAAGCTGGATCTTCTGTGTCTGAATGAGTCACCATTTACCCACTTATTTTAATTTCTAGTAACTGTGCCTTGGAAGGCACAAGACTTCTGTTGAGGTTTAATTGAACCAGTACTCCTGATAATAGTTTAAGAATGAGCACTTACCGAATGAAGTGGGCTAGGATTGAAATCCCTGCCTTTAAACTATATGCTTTTCAAACTCCTATGTCTATCCAGTTTGGTTTGCATGGGAGCGTTAATTCTGCTGTGTATTGTATACACAGTGTTGAAGGGGATGTGTTGATAAAAGTTCTGCCTCTTCTGTTTTAGAGTTGGAGGTCCAGGACATTGTCCCAATAAATGTAGAGAGCCGGGAAGATAACTGGGCTGTAAAGATGCTTAATCTTCTCTCAATGATCCAGTTCTTGCAAGCAGGTATGAAAAAGGCACTAGCAGGTAGTTACGTTAAAGGTAGGGGATTTGTTTTTCATCATAAAGTATTTTAATATGTTTGATATTTTTCTTCTTTTTGCCACAAAGCACCTCAGACTTCTTAAGCTAGGAAATTTGGTTTGTAGCATCTTCCACAGCATCACCCAGTTTGCCTGACTTGCTGGATGGAGAGTGATTTTTTTTTAAAGCTGCTGTGTTTGCCTCTTCAGAATGTGGCAAGTTTCACAAGGTGAGATGAGCAACCTAGACATTCAGCTCCGAATAGTCTAAATCTAGCTGAATGGCAGTCAGATTTGAGTGATGGGCCAGATAGGACTCAAAATCTCTAACTGACTGCTTTAGTAGTGAATGTCATTGTGGCTGACCATTCAGCTGTACAGTATATCTAAAGAAGTGATATGGTTCTGTGTTGTACAGGAGAACGTGTACGAGAGCTGCCGGTGTTTGGAGAGCTGGAGGGAATTTTTGTAGTTGGTGTTGTTGATGAACTGTGCTATAATTCCAAAGGTGAACTGGAATTACGTGAACTGAAAACTCGTGGTCAGCGAACATATCCCAGTGCAGCCCAAAAAAAGAGTCACCACTTACAAGTAAGTGGCTGGGGCAAGAATCATTTGGAATGAATAAGTGTTCACTGACTCACTTAAGCTGATTTATTAAAATATTGACATCAAGCTTTTGCACAATGTTTCCTATCAAACAAAAATGACTGGTCATTCCCAAAGCTCATTGGACGAACATAGCCTGTTGCATTTGTAAAGCATATAGATCATTGATTACATTTTGTACCACTGCACAGTAGGGTCATATGTACACAACACTAACTCTACAGTCTAACAATTTAGTTTAAGGAGCCTTTGCACTTCAGTGTGAATTTGAAATATGGAAATATTTTCATGGACTTTTCCCTCAGGCTTACTTGGCAGCCCTCTAGCCTTTGGATCAGAAGGTTTTAGGTTCAAGCCTCTCCTTAGGACTCGAATCCACAGACAAGGTCCAATACACAGTCTATTGTGTTAGTGGAGGTGCCATCAACTGAGATGTCAAACTGAAGTGCTATCTGTGAGGACCAGTAGTTCAGTTGGACATTAAAAATCTCAGGGCAAAGAAAAATATTTACTTTTATTGCTGTTTTTGGTTCCATTCTATATTCCTTGTTCTGTGTTCAGCCAATGGTTCTGAAACCTTATTGGTTGAAGGGCCCTTTTTCAAATGTATCGATAATTATGGTCTCCCATCTGAATTATAAAATGATTATGCAAGTTGTGCATGTACAGTGTTTCAAAATGCTTTTAAGAAAACAAGTATTTGCTTGTAGATATCAATGAGATGTGTCTGTCCACTTCAATATTTTTTAAAAAACCTCCCCTCCCTTGTACAAGGCTGAACTCATCTGATGCCTATCAGCAGCCTTGGTAACTGCAGGTCTACCTCGTGAACTTTGTGCCATTCAGTGCTCCTCCATGCACACTTACTCCTAGGTGAGACAGCCAGCCCCTTCTGCATCACACATGTGGTTTCCACACTCCACTCCAGTCTCCCGTCTCGCACCAAGCTCACTCTGGCTGCCACTCATTTGCTTGCTTGCAGATTTCCTAGAAAATCTCTAATAGACCCCAGCTTGAGAACCACAATATTAGATCAATCTCTGATGATTCCCAACTCCCTGTGCCTTTAAAAGTGACTTCACTTATCTAAATAAGCGTTCTCAAGATAACAAACAAAAGAACTCTGTTAATTGTTTAACTATTAGAAAGTACCTTATTGCTTCCACAAGATGATTCTTCAAAAGCAGCATCACCTCAGACCCCATTTTAGGTTTCTTAATAGTTTGATAAATTCTCATATCAGATCATTCTGTAACAATAGTATAATATATACAGTAAATTTTATTATTTAAATCTTTGAAAGGAAAACAACAAAAAAATTTATACCTTAAGGTATTGCTGTATAGATAACCTTTATGTACTTTCTTTCTTGTAACCTCTACCTTTCTTGTTACTCTACTGTATCTTTCTGTGTAGATTCTATTCAGTTTGATAAAACACCACTCGGATTGATATTCATCGAGTGGCTGCTAGGACTTGTTGGATTCAAATGACTTGACACTTGGATTTGAAAATAATTGACTATTACACACATAATGGAATCATTTTGCACTGTGCCTGTATTTGAAATGTGGCTAGGTTTCTCTCTAAGCCTGTAACCATAGAAATCAATTGAAAAAGCTCATAATATTTGTATCATTTGCTGGCTTTTAAGCATGTAAGCATTGTTACTGAATGTGGCAGCTACCTGATTGAAATACTGCTTCATTTTTGTTACACATCAATATTCCTCCCTCAACCAGTTTTTCAATTATGTTTGTCGGACACTGCTGCTGCAGAATGGTTGCCATATTTCTCCACCTAACATTCTAGCATTCTTTAAAAGTGGAATCCTCTGAGATGTTTCAATGACAGTAAATGTCAGTATTTATTTCTAGGTGCTGTTGCATTCTGTTTAAATCACATTCAGCAAATTAAGTGACAAAACGTCTTGGCGCATGATCTTACTACAGTGCAAATGGGAAGAAGTTATGGGTTGCTGTAATGTCAGTTTGTTTTTCATGCTTTATAGTCTAGGCACAATCTGTGCCGCAAAACTAGAGAACCAGTGATGACCTCTAGTGTGAAATGCATAGCAAACAGATGTTGGAGTGATCTTGTCTCTGTGTTACCATCATGAAGTAAAACTAAATCCCTTTTATCACCAGGTTAGTATATACAAACTTCTCTTTGAGGCTATGATCAAAGGCCAACTGAACAAGGACACCATCACTCACCATCTTCACCTACGGACGGATCAGCCGTTGGGGTCAGAGATTCGGGTGCATGCTCAGAAGGTGGGATTTACCATAAACACATTTGGCGACCTTCTGGATTTAATGTTGCTAAATCTGACCTACACGGAGATCCCCAGCATCGACACCATGAAGATAGAATACTGTTACCAGGCAGATGCCTCTGTGATCGGAACAGAAGAGGTGTCCTTTGAAGAGGAGTGGGTTAAAAGTGAGCTGAAGCATTATAGCTCCTTCTGGAAGGGCCAGAGGGAGGCCAAGGGTGTGGATATTGAGGAGGCGTGGAAATGTCGGTCTTGTGACTTTGCAGACATTTGTGAGTGGAGACGGAGTAAAGCTGAAGAAGCTACACAAAAGAATCGAGCAAATCAATGCAAATGACAATTATAATCAACTTGTGGTTTTAACCAGGGACCTTCAAATTCTTGTGATGACTGGAAACATGCTGTAGCCAGCGTTCCATGCTAGAATATAAGTATAGTGCTATCTGGGTGACTCTCCATAATGCCAGCGAACTCCAGTGTGACTTAACTACCCAGAACACAAAACTTGACAAATATGGTATGAGAAACCTTGCTTGCTGCAGAGGGGATTTGCATTAATGTCTTTCTATTGCCTCACTGTCCTGGAAAGCAGTTTCCAGCTGCACTGAATTAATGTATGATGAGATGCCTCATTTTACTGTTAACTGCTGTTAACTTTTATGGCATTTTGGACCGATGTGACTGCCAGCAGACAAGGTTTGTCCTCAGCCAGTGGCTCCTGTTGAAATCTGGTCTTTTGTTTTGAAATGAAAACATTGCCCCTTGTATTTTTGTGAGAGTCTCTTAACGTAATTAGTTGATGTGAAATTAAAAAAATGCTTATGTTTGTCCAACGCCTTTCATAACTACAGGACACGCAATGTGCTTTACAGCCAACGAAGTGACTGTTGTAAAGTGGGATATAATTTTGTTGTGATGTATTTTTTATACTAACCAGAATAAGTGGTGATCCACTACAAAGCTTACCAAATTTCTCTTTTCAGAGCCCTTTGCTGTCTGGTTAACAGGACCATGCACTACAGCCTAAGCGGTCTTAATGATAGTGTCCAGGCTATCCCTTGATAATCAAGAAACCATAATTATAAGCTGCAAGGAGGGAGTTTGGAGGAAAAGTAATACTTTTTTAACTTGCCATTCCACTTTTTAGTCCTTCATCTTCCCCACCTCCCTTCCCCTCCCTCTGTCAAAATAACTGACTCCTTGTAAGGGCTTGGTTCTAGATACCTCATCAAAGTAGCCATGATTCACATGTGAATTGTGATGTTGAAGTAGGGCATCATGTGTGCATTATCCAACATCTACATACTGGGGTCAACAGATAGCAGCCCTTTCCACCTCATCCATATTTAATTGTAGCTTCCCTACTGCTCCTCTGGCTGAGGCCAATCAATTAACTCAGCACACTCTGGGAATTGAATTTGGGATTTTCCTGATGTGCCTGGATAAATTCATTGAGCTATTCTGGAGAAGGCAAGATGCTTCAGGAGTACCCACTGGTGTCATTTAATCTCCCGATCAATGCTAGATCATCATGGAGCTCGACTCAGAAGATTTACATTGTATAATGGTAAGACAATCCTTTTTAAGCAGTGCTCTAACCACCAAGTGTTGGGACACCAGCATGTGGTGCCATACCATATCAATTTTCATGGTTGAGTTTCCGCTACCAGCTGCCTTAAAGGGGCGGAAAGGTTGAAAAAGTGTTGTCCCTGTGCTGCTGTTGTACATCTTCTTGATGTCTTGCATGACAGAAGACCAGCAAAGAAAGTTCTAGGAGTAGATCATCTGCATGAGCTATTGCCAGTATTTAGAAATATGAATAGGATAAAACTGAGTTGGGGGGTGGGGAACGACTCTTCTACTGAAGCAAGAGTGATCTATCTTGAATGAAAGGTTGAGGCTTTGTAATTACACTGTGGAACATTAGCATCTGAATGTTTTATAATGTGTTTATACAAAACTCATTTATTCAGTATTCCAAGGTAATAATACAACTGTTTATTTTAAATGACAGGACAGGAATTTCCTAGGAAAATATTAAGCAGTATCCCATAGTGTAATTCAAGGATTGACCTACACTTATTAATAAACTAGATATTACAATGTTAAAAAAGTTTTCAAAATGCCTAAATTGTGTAAGGCTGAATCTTTGGTAAAATAAGAGTTTATGACCCTGGCTGTAAAGCTTTTAATGCACTACATACACACACTGATAAGTTCCTTATAATTCTCCAAACAATCTCTGCTAATATTGTAATGTATTGTATTCACTCCTCTATGGTTTCTGTAGTTTGGAATATTTTAATATATTAGTAATAGTTACTATTAATCTGTAACTGTCTTTTTAATAATCAAAAAGAATAAATACTTTGTGCCCCTTGTACTTTACTTAAAAAATGGAATGTTATTTTTCTTGTCTATAGTGCTGATGTATTCACAAAGGACTTGTTTGTGAAGTTTCCATTGACTGACCTTACCTTTTATGTCGCACTTTTATCCCTTGATATAACTGCAGAATTCTGTGGTTTTAGCAGCATTAGCATGGACAATATGTTTGTTACATACATTATTTGTTTCACTTTATCTCCATGGACATAAATGTGACAGGCAAAGTTATGTATGCATTTTGTTTTTGTTTGAGTAAATGATTGGAATAAAGAGAAACTTGCAGTATTTGTGAAATTCCATTGTCTACTATTTTACTGAGGAGTCGTCGACTCCTTTCAAATACACATATTGACGGCAGTAGAACTTCACACAATTGCTGTAATGCATGATATGGTGACATTACACAACAGAATCTCACCCTGTTTAATTCTAAGGTTAATTTTTACACAAGTGGTGCCAATGGCAACTTCTCTGCATTGCAGGTAGCTGCTAAAGAGATGTGTCCAACTCACCACACCACTCAACAAAGTGACTGGAATTCTGTGGATGCATATTAGTGTATACTGAAATAAAAAGTATATCTTTGATAAATAGAGAATATAATATTGCCCAGCTGCTGTTTTGACAGATTTAACGTTACTGTATTGCCCCTGACTAGTCAAGTAACCACACTCAGAACCTACATCTAAAAAATCAAGAACCCACCCTCCAATCATAATATCATTTGGCCCAGGAATAAACCAGTTATTTTGGTGAATGAGGTGAATTTCCAAACTAATGTAGGATATGAAACTTAAAAAAAAATTTGAAAAAGAAATCGATTTGGACAGAAGTTCATTATCTTTATTACTCATGTCATCAGAAATGGACTAATTCACAGGCCTGTGCCCAGGGGGCCCAGCCAAGCGTGGGGTAATGCAGAAATAATAGACAATCAATGGATCAGAATATTGTAGTGTTTAAATAAGTGTCAGAAGATTAGAGGCATCGTTGGCAGATGTGTTACGATATAAATACCGACAGCATTGTGCAAACATTCTAATAAGCCCCCTTTCTGCATATATATATATATATATATATATATTTCATGTTTGTGTTTTCTGTATGGGGGAAACTATGAAGGGGCCCTGAGGTTACTGAAACTTGTTCTCCTTTCCCCCTCCTCTTCCCTCACTGTTTTCTTTCCCTCTCCGCACCCGCCCATTCTTCCTGTTTTTATTTCCCCATACAAAAGCAAAATACTGCGACTGCTGGAAATCTGAAATAAAACAATGAAAAACAGAAAATGCTGGTCATCCTCCTCAGCAGGTCAGATACTGCCAGTTTCATATTTTTGTCTGACACAATGTTAATCCCTTGATCGTCATTCCCTTGTCCCCCTCACAGTTTCCACCACCTCCCATTCTCCCAGCCGACCTTCACTCCAGATGCTCCATCCCAACCCCCTCGAACCTTCCTTCCCTCCGTCCCTCCCTCGCAGCGAAACTGATGCTCCTCCAAATTGCAAGTACCGAAAGCTTCCGCGTTGAATGGAAAGCGAAAGTGTAGCGAAGCAGCCATGACCTAGCAGCGGTGCACACTGAGAATCCGCAATGTTTTTAAAGATATTCCTTTTGCACTTTTCGATTCTTGCTGCCGGTAAGACGTTCAGTCGCTCCCACCGACCTGGTTTCAATTTGGCGATTGTGTTTATGTTTGAAATCGGCCGCAGAGAGACGTGTTTTGAAAATGAAACTAACAGTGCTCGTGGGATCATTACAGGCTAGAAATGGCAGTGTAGCTACAACTTTAAAATTCTCAATTCAGCGTTCGCCGCTGAAAGAACTGTACTGAATACACAAACACTGCCAATAAGCAAGGGCATGTCAAAAAAAAACCCATTGGCTTACTGTGTCAATGACGGTCGGAAGAAATAGCTTTAGCGACCCCTCCCCTTTCTACGGGTGAGCGAAGATTAGAAACCCAACAAACATTGTAAATGACACCTGTAAAGGGCCAATGGGATAAGCATTCCTCGATTTGGTCATGTATTAAGGTCTTTGCAAACGTCTGTGTGAAGATTCCCCCTGGCACCTTTAGATCAGTTTGGCTCAGTGGGTTTGGGTTATTGCCTCTGAGGCGCAAGATACTGACACCAGAGTGCAGTGCTGCAGGAGTGCTGTACTGTCACAGTACTTGTAAACCCTAATAGAGCTTCAGCTAGATGTTAAAAATCCAAATGCACTTTTAAAGAGTGAGTTCTCCCTTATGTCCCAGCAAACATTTATCTCTTAACCAACGTCACCAAGAATAGATTATCTCATCATTCACTTCATTGTGCTATATAAAGGCAGTTTCTTTTATCTATTAAATTCATAAACACTTTAAAGAATGCATTTACAATTTCATAAGAAATGCCCAATAGATGAAATCTTTAAGATGCTGGTCTATGTAGGGACCAGAGAATGCTTTGCCTGAATGTTGTGAACTACAATAAGATGTTCCATTTTCATAAGTGCCAATGATATCTTTCGATAATCTCAATTGAACAAGACCTGGATAGAGATAAAAACAAAAAAACTGTGGATGCTGGAAATCCAAACCAAAAACAGAATTACCTGGAAAAACTCAGCAGGTCTGGCAGCATCGGCGGAGAAGAAAAGAGTTGACGTTTCGAGTCCTCATGACCCTTCGACAGAACTTGAGTTCGAGTCCAAGAAAGAGTTGAAATATAAGCTGGTTTAAGGTGTGTTGAGGGGGGGGGGGAAGAGAGAGAGAGAGAGAGAGAAGTGGAAGGGGTTGTTTGTCCCTACTGCTTGTTTGTCCCTACAACCACACCAACCCCCTCCACTTCTCTCTCTCTCTTTCCCCCCCCCCCCCACCCCACACACACACCTTAAACCAGCTTATATTTCAACTCTTTCTTGGACTCGAACTCAAGTTCTGTCGAAGGGTCATGAGGACTCGAAACGTCAACTCTTTTCTTCTCCGCCGATGCTGCCAGACCTGCTGAGTTTTTCCAGGTAATTCTGTTTTTGTTTTGGATTTCCAGCATCCGCAGTTTTTTTGTTTTTACACTCAATGATAGATGCAGTGCTGCAGATCAAAATAAGTAAGCAATGGTCTGCATTGTTTATTGCCTCTCTATAACATATAGCAATTCAGTAATAATATTTAGTCCAATACAGAAATCAATTACACCAAGTTTGGAACATAGGAACAGAAGTAGGCTATTCGGCCCCTCAAGCCTGTTCCACGTTTCAATGAAATTTTGGCTGATCCGTATCTTAACTCCATACACCCATTTTGGTTCCAAAGTCCAGTACTCCAGTGCAACACTGTGAGAGTGCAGCAACATTGCCTGGATTATGTGCTCAAGTTCCTGGGGCAAGATTGCAATCCATCATCTGATGGCTTGAAGGCAAGAGTGCAAGCAGCCAAACCAAAGAGCTGACGTTTGAGAGGTCAAAAAAAAATGCACTTCAAAACAGAAACTATCATCATGCAAAGATAGCAAGTAATTTGGCAATTCAACTTCTTGATATTCATTGAGGTGCCTGTCTAATATGCGACAGTATGCATTTGGTGTTAAAAGCTTTCTTTTAAACTCCTCTATTTATTTTTTAAGGAATCGTGTGGGCACAGAATAGGCACACGGTCCCAAAAAGAAAGCTGGACTGCATGTTTGTGGAGGAGAAACAAAATGAAGAGACTCAGGTGCTTGGGCCAATAACCGTCAAGAGGAAGGCTTTGCTGCTGTTTGGTGATATCAGTACAAATGAGGAGGCCATTACTTTTAAAGTTCAAGGTATTGTGCATTGTTCATGAATCGGTTCTCTCTGGCAAGCACCTCCTATACTCAGGGTAATTGTTTGAAATGGTTTGGGAAATCCTTTTATTCCCCCACAATTACTTGTAGTAGAAAGTCCTACTTTGTTTATCTTATTGTACTAGCAGATCTCCCATGGCATTGCTCAGGATGAGCCAGACAATCCACTGATTTCTAAGGACAGGAGCAATTTATGATATAAAATACAATAGGGGTAAATTGAGATTAACCCACCCATTGGAAAACTGATGGGATTGAGTGCAACACTGGTTTTATATCCAACCTGATTTTCTATTGAAGTCACTGGGGAATATTGGCTAGAGAGTAAAATTGGTGTTCCATATGATCCCATATCCCGCATGGCAAGTTAGGCTAAAATTACCCTCAAAGTGCATTATTCTGCAGCTAAATATAAATGTTCAAATTCTACAAAACTAATTGAATCCAGAGTGCAAAGCTGAGCAAGGAAATTCACAGGCTTGGTCCATCATCAGTTTGAGTCAACATCTTAAAGGAGGTTGTTATATTCCAGAAGACCAGTTACTGAAGGATGATGCTGGAGCCAATCTTATACTCAGCCTTGCATTTATTTACAGAGTGAAACATTTCAAGTGTATACCTCCTAACTCAAACACACCACAGTTTCAGTGAATGTCTCTTTATATATGCTCAAGTGAAACCCCAATGAACACCCTCCACCTGCATTTTTTTAATTCATTCATGGGATGTGGACATCTCTGGCTAGGCCCGCATTTATTGCCCATTCCTAATTGCCTTTGTTCAGGGGGCATTTAAGAGTCAAACACACAGCTGTGGGTCTGTACATATCAGGTAAAGATAGCAGATTTCCTTCTCTAAAGTGAACCAGCCCATGTCTGACATGCGTCTTTGTGCCCAAGTCATTATTGTTGTGCCCAAGCATCAACTTTATAAACACACAACTGGATCACAATCAAAAGGTCATGTATATAGTCTCCCCTCATCATCAGACTTTTAATTCTAGATTCTACCACAGTGGAATTTGAATCCAGGTCCCCAGAGCATTATCCCGGGACTCTGGAATACTAGTCCAGTGACAATACCACTATGCCACTACCTCCACGATTAACAGGGGAGTGGAGGGGAGACTATATACATGACCTTTTGATTGTGATCCAGTTGTGTGTTTATAAAATTGATGCTTGGGCACAACAATAATGACTTGGGCACAAAGACGCATGTCAGACATGGGCTGAATGGCTTGTACTGTTGGAGCAAAAAAAAAACAATCTTGTATTCCTCATTTTAGTTTGGCGCAAGTGAAGTTTAACACAGTGAAGCTATATATCTAATGAGACTATACCAATAAATTGTAATTGTCCATATATACCTGCATACTGTCACTCCATGCATTACACAGGCACCTCAATGAATACCAAGAAGCTGGATCGCCAGATTACTCCCATCTTTGCATTGGTGATGATAGTTTTTGCTTTTAAGTACATTCTTAAATGTCAGTTGTGGTTTGGCTGCTAGCACTCTTGCCTCAAAGCCATCAGATTATGGGTTCCAAACCTGCCCTAGAAACTTGATCACATAATCTGCAAATCATCTATGGCAGTTTAAATGAAGCTGGTAAAGTGACAGGATGTTTTGAATTGCTAATGAGACCTAGATTCAAAGAGCAGTTGGTTCTTGTCTATTGAATGGCTGAGACACTGATTGTCGAATAGCATGTAAAAGATATTAAACTAAGCAGATAAAAATGTGCTAACTTTCATAGGTAACGGCACTGCATTTAACTGAATGCTGCAGGAATCTGTTTATATCTTTTTAAATTGGAATATCATTACGCTTTGCCTGTTTGCCTAGGATCCTATCTGGAAACAATGGGATAATGATAATCTGTTTTTGTGAGGAATAAATATGGGCCAGAACGCAAGGCAGAAACCTTCTGCTCTTCTTTGAAATAGTGTCATGGCAACTCTCCTATCCACCTGAGGTCAGATCGAGCCTCAGTTTAACATCTCAAATGGTAAAGAGTCATTGTTTGCTCTTGCCAGGGAAGGAAGTGATGGGGATTTTTGAGGGTGGATATTCCAATGGCCCAACAGGCTTAAAAAGGCAACGTGGGTTGGTTTTACAGTCCATTTGTTCTTAGATGCAGTTGACTTTTAATTGGCATCTGAATTAGCCTAGCAAGCCCCTCAGTTCATAGGAAATTAAGGATGGGCAACAGATGCTGGCTTTGTCAGCGACGCCCACATCCCATGAATGAATTTAAAAAAAACATTCTGAGATTTGGTCAAATGATGGTGTCTCTTCAATGTGAGTTTTACACTGTATTCATCAGATTCAAGCACAATCGACTGAGATTGAAAACTGCAGAATTCATCAATCAGAGGTTATTGGCTACCCAAAATCTTTCTCACAAGATGACAAAATAACCCATTATGGAGTTTGCTCATTACATTTATTCTTAATATTAATACTCAGTATTTACTAAATTCTATTTCTGCTTCACTTTCCATTTAACTATAACCAAGCTTAGTTGTTAAATTTAGCCTGCTAACACTTTTCTCCCAATTTGAATATTCTGCCAATCTGCTTAAATTCAGCAAGAAAGACTAGTTCTCAAGGACAGATTATCACAGCTTCTGTTAGTTGTGTGTTAGCCATGGCTCAGTGGGTAGTACTCTTGCCTTGGAGTTAGAAGGTTGTGGGTTCAAATCCCACTCTGGAGATTTGAGCATAAAATTCAGACTTATGCTTCTGTTCAAGGGGCTGGAGGTGCTATCTTTAGGAAGAGATGTTAAACTGAGGCTCTACCTGCCTTCAGGCGGATGTAAGAGATGCCGTAGCACTGTTTTGAAGATGACCTGGGGGTGGTGGGGGAGGTGGCAAAAAAGCAGATTATCATTATCCCACTGTGGGAGCTTGCTGTGCGTAAATTGGCTGCTGCATTTCCTACATTGCCACAGTGACCACTTGCCAAATGTGTTTCATTGGCTGTAAAGTGCTTTGGGATATCCTGAGCATTTGAAAGGTGCTATATAAATGCAATTCTTTCAGGACCATAGAGGACAAGGTTTGGCTAAGAATTCATTGAGAGGAAAAAAACCAGATGTGCACAACATCTGAAGTTATAACATACACACCTCTTTGCTTGAGGCTCATGGGGACAGGACTAGTTTGCACAGTAAGGGTGACCTGTTTCAAAAAAAAATTGGATGTAATGGCCAGTAATTAGTTTGAAGAAGTCTTTTGGGAGAGACAACATTCATTGGTTCTTTAGCTCCCTAAGTCAGCCTTTTAAAATCAGCTGGTCAAATGGAATTGGTAATGTTGATACCATTGACTGAGAGAGGTAGATTTTCAGTTTAAAAGGAGGCAGTTCAGGTTTTAAGAATAATATTTCAATATATGAATGCCCAGGTTGTTTTTCTTTATATCACAAGGTACAATGGAAAGATTTGTAAAATCTTGCAACTTAGGAGGATCAGAGAAATGTGCGTGTTTAGTATTGGGACCGTTCTTTTTGTGAGTGATTTGAATCATTTTCTATTAACTTGCTGTTTAATTATTATGTGAATTTTCCTCCTTATTTACAGAGTCTTCATTAGATATTTTCCAGTATGTAAATGAGCCACCGGACAACTTGGGATGTGAAATTAGCAGATACTCCACCCTTGGCATCCATGTACCCTGGCCCCACCAGGGTAAGGAGACCATTAAGGACATATGGTTCACAGTGACTATAAAACTTTTAAGTAGCAGGTTCACTGCAACCAGCTTCATGAGGAAGATAGAAGCGCCCGATAGCCAGCAGGCTAAGAACAGTGAAGCAAAAACCGATGGTGAAGATTCAGCCATTGGCGATACAGACACCCTGTTAGTTCAAGGTAACGTTCAAATGCTGACCAGCCCGGTATAATTTTAGGGAGAGTGCTGCAAAAATGTACGTGTGTTATGGATAATATTTGCCTTCCACAAGAGTGTTAAAAATTCATCAATTCCAATGATAATGCAAGTGAACAAAAAAGTCCCATGCAACATAAAGATCATGTGCAACACAAAAACAGAATTACCTGGAAAAACTCAGCAGGTCTGGCAGCATCAAATGATGCTGCCAGACCTGCTGAGTTTTTCCAGGTAATTCTGTTTTTGTTTTGGATTTCCAGCATCCGCAGTTTTTTGTTTTTATAAAGATCATGTGACTGGATTTCTGAAGTGACGAGCTTATGAGGAAAATACAATTTCAAGTCGTTTTATCTGAGTTAGTAATAGTGATTAACTGTTGCGAAATACAACATAATGACCTTTTCTTTTTACTTGTTAGTGACCTACATTGTTCACACCAGCACCCCATCGATCAGAACCAAACTGAAGCAAGACCTAATTCTGGACTGTGGCTACAAAATTGATCACAGCACAGACTTTAACATTGACTGGCGATATCAGCACAAAGGGAACAAGAGGAAATTGTTTTCCTACAATGGGCGACATGAGCAGGTCGAACACGTGGAGAAAGGAGTTGAAGTGTTCATGGACCAGATCAAGAATGGAAATGCTTCCCTCCGCATAAGAAATATTGGCATTAAAGATGAGGGATCCTACATTTGCTCTGTATATGTCCCTCCGCTCTTTGGAACGCACACCATTGAGGTGGAGATTATGGGTAAGATACTGAATCTGGTAAATTAATCAACATAGAAAATGAACAGGTCGGGAAATTGAATATATTTAGGTGACAGAACAGTGTAGAAATCAGCAGGAAATTGAAAGGGCCATTTTGCCCTTGTTACCTCCTGAAATAAGACAGGGCTTCTGTTTCAGAGGTAGTGCCTGGATTAATTATTTCAATCTACAACCAGCTGAATACATACACTGACAAAATCTTTTTTAACCTTCACCCTGATGGTCAGCAATCAACGTGATTAGAATTCAGCTCAACGGAGGACCAGGTTGTTGCTGTTTATTGTAGTTGGACTAAATGGCCTACTCTTGGTCTTGTGTCTCAGAGTATTTTACAACTCTATCTGAGATATTCCTCTTGGAAGGTTGTTGACAGGATCCAAGCTGGTTGGTGAGGTGGAAACTAAGACACAGAGCTTTTCTTTATCAAGCGAGTTTATTGATTTTGTTCCGTCTCACTCTTCTCCCCTATTTATACGTGTTCTAAGTATTTAATTAAACAATGACCTCCACCTATGTGTCCCAACAATATAATTAACAAACTATTAACAGAGGTACAATGCCAAATCTGACGGTAGGCGTTAAACTGAGGCCCTTAGGGGCCGGTTCTCTGTTTCCTGTGTTTTTTTTTTCATCCACATAAATTACTTGGAAGCCTAACATCAGATTTGCTGACCACACTAAAGTAAGAACAGTAAAGACAAAGGATTCAGCAAAATGTTCGCAGAAGAAATTGGCTTTGCAGCCTGCAAATTCAATTCAGAAAGAATTTGCATTTATATAGTTACTTTCATGTCCGCGAGACCTCCTACAGCTTCAGAGAAAATGCAATACCTTTGAATTATAGTCACTCTCGTAATGTGGTAGCCACTCACTGCACTAATAACCCAGAGGACCAGGCTAATGTTCTGGGGACATGGGTTCAAATCCCGCCACGACAGCTGGTGGAATTTGAATTCAGTTAATAAATCTGGAATTGAAAGCTAGTCTCAGTAATGGTGACCACGACAACTATTATCGATTGTTGTAAAAGTCCATCTGGTTCACCAATGCCCTTTAGGGAAGGAAATCTGCCATCCTTACCTGACCTGGCCATCTGTGCCTCCAGACCCACAGCAATGTGGTTGACTTCTAAATGCCCTCTGAAATGGCCTAGCAAGCCACTCAGTTCAATAGCACTTAGGGATGGACAACAAATACTGGCCTTGCCAGCTACACCCACACCCCTGAAAGAACAAAGAAAAATCAGCACACAGCATGATCCCACAAATACTAATGAAATAAATGCCCATATAATCAGCGGTCACCTCTACATTGGAGAGACCAAACGTAAACTGGGCGACCGCTTTGCAGAACACCTGCGGTCTGTCCGCAAGCATTACCCAAACCTCCCTGTCACTTGCCATTTTAACACTCCACCCTGCTCTCTTGCCCACATGTCTGTCCTTGGCTTGCTGCATTGTTCCAGTGAAGCCCAACGCAAACTGGAGGAACAACGCTTCATCTTCCGACTAGGCACTTTACAGCCTTCCGGACTGAATATTGAATTCAACAACTTTAGAGCTTGAACTCCCTCCTCCATCCCAACCCCCTTTCTGTTTCTTCCCCCTTCCTTTTGTTTTTTCCAATAATTTATATAGATTTTTCTTTTCCCACCTATTTCCATTATTTTTAAATCTTTTATGCCCTGCTAGCCTTTCCACCCCATCCCCACTAGAGCTGTACCTTGAGTGCCCTATCATCCATTCTTAATTAGCACATTCATTTAGATAATATCACCACCTTCAACACCTCAGTGCTCTTTTGTCTGTGACATCTTTTGATTATCTGCTCCTATCACTGCTTGCTCGTCCCTACGAGCACACCACCCCCCCTCCCCACTTCTCTCCCCCACCCCACACACACACATCCCCTCCCAACCTTAAACCAGCTTATATTTCACCCTTCTCTTTACATTCACTCAGTTCTGTGGAAGGGTCATGAGGACTCGAAACGTCAAATCTTTTCTTCTCCGCCGATGCTGCCAGACCTGCTGAGTTTTTCCAGGTAATTCTGTTTTTGTTCTGGCTTTTAACAGTGTTGGTTGAGGGATAAATGTTGACTCGACGCTAAGCTAGTCAGCCTGTTGTTCTGCTGTTATTCAGATAGTGCCATTCCTAACTTCTGTCTCAGAAGGCAGACAGGGGCCTCTGCTTAATGTATCATCCGAAAGACCACACCCTTGACACTGCAGCACTCCCTCAATACCACACTGAAACATAATCCTCAACTGCATATTCAAGTGCCTGAGGGGAGGGTTGAACTGATAAACTTTTGACTCAAAGGCAGATCACTGAGTGAAGGTTTACATTTAATGGAATAAAATTTAGCAATGATAAATTTGTTGGACATTGGCCAATAACATGTCCATCACAGGGTAAGTTCTGTGATTCTGAAGCACTAGCTGGAAGCTATGCTTTAAGAGTGCACACCTTCCCACTGGGAATACAAGATCAGTGAACTTACCCTCAGAAGTAGGCAATGAATGGAATGGAACAGGGGAGAGGGACTAATGGGATAGTTCATCCTATGAGCCAACACAAGTACGATGGGCCAAATGATTCTATGAATTAACAAAGGTCAAGTTAGAGAGATACATGAGAATAACTACAGATTCACTACATTCAATGTCTGGACAGTATGGTGATGCAATTAAAAAAGCATGTCCTGTATGCACCCAGAACAGTAGAGTGCAAGGAGCTGAATTTCATGGGGAGGTCTCCTAGGGTTAGGTCTAGAGTGGAACAGTGGGGAGTGCGGTGAGGTGGGCAAAACCTCAGATGCCATTTGCCATCTAGCCACCTTAGGCAATTATTTTACTTGTGCTTACATCACCGCTGCTGATCTGTACACACCAGCAGTGTATATGAATTGAACGCTATCAGGGGTGGAACAGTGATTTTGGATAACGAGCTGCTGGAAAGGCCCCTGTTTAAATGCTACACAAGATTAAAGGCACCTTCAGATTCATTGCGTTTAGATCTCGGGGCAGAAGTGTTCATCCTCTGCCATTTAGCATTGCTCAATTAGGCTCCTTTGTCCTGCACTTTGTGGACCCATGTGGTTGTGGGCTTGGACTGTGCTTCTGCTGTTGGGGCGAGTGAACCGATTTTAACAATGCAAACTCAGAGAGATGACGTAGGGATGCTGCTTTCCCGTATTGCTAACTGAACAAATGCTGAGCCTTCACAAATAGGTATTACAGTCTGAGTCCTGCCACTCTCAAACACATTCCTTGCAGATACATTAAACACATGCTCTTTTCATCAGCTTCTTAAAGTGTGTATGTGTGTAACACATGATGGTATGTGAAATTATCACTATCAAAAGAGCTGTAGGGAGGAAAAATTATTTAAAGGGATTATTTTTATTATTTAAAAAAAATTTAAATTGGTGGTTCCCTGATTGGTTACTCGTTGCTTCAGGGTCATGTTCATATTGGAAGGCTATTATTCCAATTTACTTGCATTTAAAGGGATTAAAAGCTGCAAATCCTAAGTGTTAAAAAGCTGATAAAACTTGAACGTATGTCCAGTTGTCGTAACTTATTGCGATAAAGTAATTCGATACTTTCTTTGCAGAGTCGCCCATTGTCCTAATGAGCCCTAATTCACTTTCTGTTAAGGAAGGGGACGAAGAGAAGCTGACCTGTGAGGCGGGGCGGTATTACCCACTTGATGTAACGGTGAAGTGGCTGCGGCAGCATGGCGAGGGGCACATGCTGCCCGTCTACATGACCAACGTCATCTTCTCGCCCCACAGGAGGAACATGGACGGCACCTACAATATGACCAGCTTCTTCAGGTTCACGGCCTCCCTCAGGGACAATGGTGTTACCTACACATGTCGCGTTGAGCACGCCAGCTTGGAGAAACCCATCAAACGTTACATCCAAGTAAACGTAGAGGGTAAGCAATGAGGAGAATCCTATGATACTCTTTAACTAAAATTGTTACAAAGCGCTTCACAGAGTTGACATGCATTGAAATTAGATGCTGTGCATGTTCATAGAAAATAGGAGCAGGAGTGGGCCATTCGGCCCTTCAAGCCTGCTCCGTCAATCATTACAATCATGGCTGATCATCCAACTCAATAGCCTGCTCCCACTTTCTCCCCATACCCTTTGATCCCTTTCACCCCAAGAGCTATATCTAACTCCTTGAAAACATACAATGTTTTGGTCTCAACTACTTTCTGTGGTAGTGAATTCCACAGGCTCACCACTCTCTGGGTGAAGAAATTTCTCCTCATCTCAGTCCTAAATGGTCTACCCCATATCCTCAGAATGTGACCCCTGGTTCTGGACTCTCCCATCATTGGGAACATCCTGCATCTACCCTGTTTAGTTCTGTTAGAATTTTATAGGTTTCTATGAGATCCCCCCTCATTCTTCTGAACTTCAGCGAATATAACCCTAACTGACTCAATCTCTCCTCATATGTCAGTCCCGCCATTCCAGGAATCAGTTGGGTAAACCTTCGCTGCACACCCTCTATAGCAAGTACATCCTTCCCCAGATAAGGAGACCAAAACTGCACACAATATTCCAGGTGTAGTCTCACCAATGCCCTGTACAATTGCAGCAAGACATCCCTGTTCCTGTACTCAAATCCTCTGGCTATTAAGGCCAACATACCATTTGCCTTCTTTACCGCCTGCTGCACCTGCATGCTTAACTTCAGCGACTGGTGTACGAGGACACCCAGATCTCGTTGTACGTTCCCCTCTCTCAATTTATAGCCATTCAGATAATAATCTGCCTTCCTGTTTTTGCTACCAAAATAGATAACCACACATTTATCCACATTATACTGCATCTGCCATGCGTTTGCCCACTCACTCAGCTTGTCCAAATCACACTGAAGCATCTCTGCATCCTCCTCACAGCTCACCCTCCCACCCAGCTTGGTGTCATCTGCAAATTTGGAGATATTACATTTAATTCCCTTATCTAAATCAATATATATTGTGAATAACTGGGGCCCCAGCACCAATCCCTGTGGTACCCCACTAGTCACTGCATGCCATTCGGGAAAAGACCCATTTATTCCTACTCTTTGTTTCCTGTCTGCCAACCAGTTTTCTATCTGTCACCATTCCCTCTCAGATTAATTTGAAGCAGTGCCAATTCAGTGAAAATGTCCATTAATTCACCTAATGTTGTAGCCATTTTGGAACCAATCTGGCTCCTTGGATTAAATTGATTAAGATTGTCCAAAGGTCCACTTTTAGCAAATGTTTGCTGCCTGTCAAAGGCTCTTTTTTCTCATAGTCTACTTCAGCCAGAGAAAGGAGCTGAGCAAACTGTGAATTCTGCACAAGTTTGGCACATTTCACTCCAATCCCAATGGAATAGAGAAGGCTACGTTAGTTACGCTCCATAATTTCCAATATGGGAAATTTGCTAAGTTCTTGAAGTTCTTTGGACCCTTTGCAAACACTGTGGAGAATGGAAAAAATGATAGTAAGAAAGCTTCGTGTAATAACTTTGTTACTATTAGGTGTACATTTTCTATATTATTCATGGTTCATTCCCCATTTTCATCAGCAACCACTCCTTTAGCTTGTATGGGTGTGGTATTAAGGGCTCAACATTCTCATTCTCACATGCCAATTGTCAATGATCCATAACTCAAGCATCGCCATGTTGATTTTGTTCAAACTAATCTTAGTGCCCAGTATTGCCCTAAGTATTATGAAGGGAGATCTCGACATTCTCCTCCCTCCTTGGGTGTATGTTTAAAACAATTGGGCAAGTGCAACCTAGATACAGATTTTCAGCCCTATTCAGTGGTTAAACTGAACTGCGAAATGGCATTCTGGCTCAGCAACAACCTTTACTCACCGCCCCCCGACTGGCCTGTCCCCTTTCCAATCTCCTGCTCTTCCCACAAGAGTTTCCTCCAAACCCTTGGGTCTGTTCCACTTCTGGTTTATGTGAGAGCTTTCTCTGAGCCTCAGGCCTCTTTTATTGCCAGTTTCCCATTCCTCTCCATGAGAGCACCCAGCCTTTTCCGAGAAACAGATTTCTGACTTCCACTTGCACGAGTATTTAAATAACACAAATATCAGTCTTGTGTCATTGTGATAGACAGGCTATCAGCCACTCAAGAGAGTGAAGGCTGATCGATTCTTGTCTCTCTGCTCGAGAGGCACTGTTTAAAACCTCGCACGGCAATCCAAGGGTGGGATTGGGGTTAAAGTGAAGGTGTTTGTGACATGCCGTCCTTGGAGTGAGTGAAGGTGTTGCTGTTGGGGGATTCGGGGGTTGGGAAAACATCCCTGTCCACTTGTTGCACCACATATCAAGAGGACAATAAATGATCCTTTGAGTAGAAACAATGTGCAAGGGTATGGGGTAAAAGCAGAATGGCACTAAGTCATGGTGCTCATTTGGAGAGCCAGTGCAGATATGATGGGCCAAATGGCCTCCTTTGGCACCGTGTTTCTGTGATGTGGCAGGTTGATGAATACAGTTCAGTAAAGAAGAGATAAAGAAGAAAGAAAGAATTTGCATTTATATAGCACCTTTCACTACCTCAGGCCATCTCAGACGTACTTTTGAACTAGATTGCTGTTGTAATGTAGGAAAAAAGAAAGGTTGAGGGTTAAATGTTGGGAAGATACCTGCTCTTCTTTGAATAGTGCAATGGGATCTATACGTCCATCTGAGAAGGCAGGTGGTACATCAGTTTGACATCTCATCCGAAGGAAGGCACCCCGGGCAGGTCAGCATTCCCTCAGTATTGCACTGAGTACCAGTCTGGATGGTGTGCTCATTTTTCTAGAGCGAATCCACAATCTTCAGATTCAGAGGCAACAGAACCAAGGCTGACACCGGTTCTAATTAAAGGAGCTGACAGGGAACAAAGGGAGTTGGTTGCAGGGACAACATATATGAGCAGGAGTAAGCCATTTGGCCCATCCAATCTTCTCCACACTTCACTAAGATCATGGCTGAACTTTCCCACCCCATCCCCCACATCCCTGGATTCCCTGAGGAAAGCTGGCAAACGATGCAGAAAGAGTACAGGAGTAATGCAAGAAATACCATTAATGAATAGGTTTCAGCCACTGGTTTACATGCCACACAGGAAAAGACCAGGGGAATTGAAAAGTCAGAGCAAATTGTGGACGCTTGTCATTCTAGTGAAGAAATCATTGTCTATTTATGATCTTCTGCAGCGTTGAAAACATAAAGGTGTTATGTCTACGTGTGAAAAGGCAGAGAAAGCTGGCTGAGACGACCTCAGGCCCTGGATAAAATAATAGGAGCTCTTGTAGGGATTATGCTGGAGGGCTGCCTACACCTCTGAAGAGTCAGCTAGCATAGATTTAGAAGGGAAAGATCCTGCTCTTAATTTAAAAAAAAAATCTTCACGGGATGTGGGTGTCGCTGGCTGGGCCAGCATTTATTGCCCATCCCTAATTGCCCATGAGAAGGTGGTGGTGAGCCACCTTCTTGAACCGCTGCAGTCCGTGTTGTGTAGGTACAACCACAGTGCTGTTATGGAGGAAGTTCCAGGATTTTGACCCAATGACAGGGAAGGAATGATGATATAGTTCCAAGTCAAGGTGGTGTGCGACTTGGAGGGGAATTTGTAGGTAGTGGGATTGCCATGCACCTGCCGCCCTTGTCCTTCTAGGTGGTAGAGGTTGCAGGTTTGGAAGGTGCTGTTGAAAGAGCCTTGGCAAGTTGCTGCAGTGCAACTTGTAGATGGTACACACTGCTGCCACTGTGCAGAGGAAGTGAATGTTGAAGGAGGCTTATGGGGTGGCAATCAAGGGTATGGTGTCGAGCTTCTTGAGTGTTTTTGGAGTTGCACTCATCCAGGCAAGTGGAGAGAATTCCATCACATCCTGACTTGTACCTTGTAGATGGTGGACAGGCTTTGGGGAGTCAGGAAGTGAGTTACTCTCAGCAGAATTCCCAGCCTCTGACCTGCTCTTGTAGCCACGGTATTTATATGACTAGTCCAGTTCAGTTTCTGGTCAATGGTAACCCCCAGATGGTTGATAGTGGGCGATTCAGTGATGGTAATGCCATTGAATATCAAGGGGAGATAGCTGGAGAAGGTCATTGCCTGGCACTTGTGTGGTGCGAATGCAACTAGGGATGGGCAATAAATGCTGGCCCAGCCAGCGAAGCCCACATCCCATGAATGAATAAAAAAAAACTTGCCACTATCAGCCCAAGCCCTGAATGTTGTCCAGGTCTTCCTGCATTTGGACATGGACTGCTTCAGTACCTGACGAGTCACAAATGGTGCTGAACATTGTGCAATCTTCAGCGAGCATCCTCACTCCTGACCTTACAATAGAGAGAAGGTCAACTACCACGGGGAACTTCTGCAGTGATGCCTTGAGACTGAGATGATTGACCTCCAATGACCACAACTATCTTCCTTTGTGTTAGGTATGACTCCAACCAGTGGAGAGTTTTCCCCTGATCCCCATTGACTTCAACTTTCCTAGGGCTGCTTGATGCCACAATTGGTCAAATGTTCCCTTGATGCCAAGGGCACTCACTCTCACCTCACCTCTTGAGTTCAGCTCTTTTGTCCATGCTTGGACCAAGACTGTAATAAAGTTAGGAGGTGTAATGAGGTCAGATTCTTTGAAGAAATTACAGTCAAAGCAGTGGAATTCCTTGTGATGCAGATTAACTGGATTTTCAAACAGTTGTTGAAAAATTCAACAAGAAAGACCAATAACAAAACTAAAACCATGAGAATTGTGGGCAAAACCTGGAGATTGGACATAAATAAATAGTAGGAAATAAAGAGTGCAATGTATAATGTTAGAAGGGGTGGCGATCATGAGTGGAGTATCCCAGGCGTCTGTCCTTGGACCTTTGCTTTGTATCAACATAAGTGTCCTTGGAAGCAGAAATCCACTGTAAGCTCCTTTGTTGATCAGATAATTCTAAAATAGAGGAGAAAGGGCAAAGGATGCAGTTAATTATTTGAAGAGCTATTTAAACCATCTTTGCAACTGAGCAAACAAATTAAATTTAATGCTGCCAAATATAGCATATAACATATTAAGTGGAAAATGTCTTCTGGCTTTTGATAGTATCAGTTTGAAGGAAAATGTCGGCCTGGACTTTCTGCTCTTCTAATTCTCTTTCCAATGTACACAGTGACATGTAATAGAAGCCTCAAAACACTGACTCTGATGAAGCTTTTCTTTTAATTCCACAGCACAACCTCAGATACTTCTGTTTCTCTTATTTTTAATTATGATTCTAATCATCTGCACTTGTGTGGTCGCTCTACTGATTCAGTTGAAAAAAGGTGAGTTACAAATTCTTTGCTGTTAGTCACCATTGGCTGATACGATCTCTCGACTTTCACAATAATCCCTTTACAACTGACCAATCTTTGTATGAACACTTTAGAAGAACGTTTTCATTTGAAAACTCAAACCAGAGAGGAATTTTCATAGAATCACATAGAATATGCAGCTCAAAATGTCTTCACTGGTGTCTCCTCCCATTTCATCTGCTTCATTCCAATTTTTCAGCATATCTTTCTATTACCTTTTCTCTCTTGTACTCATCTAATTTCCTTTATAAAGCACCTAAGCTGTATTATGTCAGGTATATCAAGAGATATCTACTGCTCCCAACTGGATAGAGCAAATAGCCATGAACAAAATCAATATAGATTTATAAATGTGTCTTGACTTGCCTGTTTGAACAAGACATTGGGAGGCATGCTATGAAGTTATGAGTTTTATAAGATTTATAGATCTATTTGGGCAGCCGGGTCAATATTCGCTTTCTAAGAAATTTGCTGTTTCTTAACAAACGGTTTTGTTAGGGCAGGGTCTTCCGGTCAGTGAGCGGGGGCGGGGCCCGCTTGCTGACGCGGGGTGACGTGGGGTGGAACTCCCGGCGTCACCCCGCGTCATTTCTGTTTTCAGGTTGGTGGGGGCACAGCCAAGTCGGATGCGTGCCCACCGACCTGTCAACGGCCTATTAAGGCCATTAGAAAACCAACTCAGCTCATTAATGGACCTGCCCGTCCAACCTTAAGGCTGGCGGGCAGGCTGGGAGCCCAGGCGGGCTTGTGACAAAACATGAAACCTCATCCACTGGCGGGATGAGGTTTCATGAGGGTATTTAAATTTTAATGAAAGGTTTAAATAAAAATTATGGACATGTCCCAACTCATGTGACAAATGGACAAAGGACTGACAAATCAAGCAAGGAGGGGACAAAGACATGGATGAGAATATGAGCATCATCAGAGGGGAGGCAGTGACAGGAGAAGACATTATCACAATGGTTGAAAGGCAGCCTTGCTGATAGATTTGATTTGTGATTTGACACCCAGCCCTAGATGCCTACATCAGCTGTCTAATAACGTCCAATTTATTCTCAAGCCTGAAACCTCAGTGGGAGTGCAGCGGTTAAGTAAAAGATACGCAAAGTCAGATTTTTTAGTTTTTCCCCTTAAAACACCTTTCCATTTTTTGAGTGATGTCAGCACTGATATTCTATCTGTTCACTGCTTGATGTGGTTGTGAGTTTTTAATGACTTTTACCCTTGCCTTTGCAGTCACAGAAAGAAACAAGGTAAGCACAATATAATTTGAATTTTATTAATGTCACAAAGTCTCGCACAGAGAATCTATAAGAAAATGATAAAGGTCATTTTAGTCGGATATAATGTGGATAGATCACTGAATATATTGGCAGTGTAGCTGTATTTTTTTCCCTCTGACAGACTGTGAGGAAAGATTGAGGGCTTATACTCATTGCAGTTTAGAAGAATGAAAAGTGACCATATTGAAACCTATAAGATTCTGAGGGGCCTTGACTGGGTAGAACCTAGAACTAGGAGGACATAGTTTCAAAATAAGGGCTGTCTCATTTAAGATGGAGACGAGAAAGAATTTCTTCTTTCAGAGGGTCGTTAGTGTTTGGAGTTCTCTTCCCCAGAAGGCAGTGGCTGGGCCATTGGATATGCTCAATGCTGGGTTGGACAGATATTTGATCGACGAGGGAGTTAAGGGTTATGGGGGGAAGACAGGAAAGTGGAGCTGAAGCCACAATCAAATCAGCCATGATCTTACTGTATAGCAGAGCAGGCCCAAGGGGCCGAATGGTCTACTCCGGCTCCCATTTCTTATGGTTTTATGTTTTTATTTCACGCTGTTGCTTGGTTCCACAAGCATTGGACAGCCTGAAATATTCAACTACTCACTCCATCCTAATTGGTTAATCTGAGCTGGGGCATCAGGATCATTCTATAGTTGACTCCAGTATCCTTAGACCAGCAAAGGCTAAAGGATTCAACATTCCTAGGGACTTCACAGAGCAAGAAACAGTACCAAGGAGCAGTAGTGGAGTTAGGGCAGACCATTGGAGCAGGAGTAGGCCATTCAGCCCCTCGAGTTTTTTCCGTCATTCAGTGAGATCATGGCTAACTGTATCCTAACTTCAGTTACCCATGTTGGCTCCATATCCTTCATGCCTTTGGCTGGCAAAAATCTATCACCTTAAGATTATTATTTGAGCTAGCATTTGCTTTTTTTGTAGGCAAGAGCTTGCCACTTCTACCACTCTTTATGTGAAGAAAAGTTTCCAAACTTCTCTTCTGAATGCCCCGGC
The DNA here is from genome assembly GCF_017639515.1 of Carcharodon carcharias. Lineage (NCBI taxonomy): Eukaryota > Metazoa > Chordata > Chondrichthyes > Lamniformes > Lamnidae > Carcharodon > Carcharodon carcharias. The sequence goes on along the minus strand of NC_054476.1, from coordinate 156,716,648 downwards.
TCCGATTGTAACGTTATGTTAGATGCCCCCACCAGTGACGGGGCATCTATCTACCCTATCTCTATCTCTATCTCTCACTATCTACCCTATCACTTCCTTTCAAAACCCTAAAACTCTCAATTAAATCACACACTAACCTTCTATGGTCCAGGGAATACAAGCCTGGTCGATATAAGCTCTTCTCATAATTTAACCCTTGAAGGCTGGTATCATTCTGCTGGATCTGCACTGCAGTCCTTCATTCCAATATATTCTTCCTCGTGTGTGGTGCATGGAACTTTGGATGTGGTTTCATCAAGGCTTTCTATAGCCCCCTGGATGTAAAGTTTAACATTCCATTAGCCCACTTGATTATTTTTTCTACCTGACTACTACATTTTAGTAACCTGTTCTACATGGACTCTTAAATCTTTTGGATTTCTATTGTTCCAGGCCTTTCACCATGTGAAAAAAAAACACTTGGTTCTAACCTTTCTTGCTCACAGTTTTGCACAATGGGTTTTGAGAAGGCTTCTAATGGCTAGAAAAAAAAGCATCAAAATGGAGAGGTTTATCGAGGGTATTCAGAGCGTATGAGCTAGGTAGCTGATGGGGTGGAGGGAAGAAGAAGGCCAGAATCAGAGGCCTAAAGGGATCATGGCGGGGTGTAGGAATGGAGTTGATTGTGGAATGGGAGGCCTGCTGATTCCATAGTGTCTGTAATTAGATGCAGAGCATTTCAGATCTACGCTCTGAGTCAGAAAACCAATGGGTGTTAGTGAAGATGTAGGTGATTGGCACAATAGACTTAATGCAGGCCAAAATGTAGGTAGTGAATCTCTGAGTGAGTTGTAGGTGACATATAGATGACCAGTGAGGAGCACTCTTGAGAATTTGAGTCTGGAGTGGTTAAGGGTTTCCACAGTGCTTAGGTTGAAGCGGGGTAGAGACAGAAGTTGTTGTGATGGAAGTAGGGGTTTCATTGTATACTATGTGGACTTTGATGTTCAGCTCAGATTGAATCAACAAATTAAACCAAGCAGTCAAAATGAATATGATTTAATAAAGGTTTTTTTTAATTCCTTTATCTTTTAACTTTGCTTTTGTAAATAGCCCAACAGTCATTAAAACCAACATAAACTGTTATGTTATGGTATAGTATTTAATGTTCTTTCTTTTATCTCTTCAACAGAAGAAACCATACTGAACATTGGAAAAGAGGATTCAATGTAAGTACTGATAAGGAAGGAAAGTAAGAATTTGCATTTATATAGACCTTCAGCATGTCTTGGAGCATCTCAAAATGCTTCGCAATCAATGAATTGCTTTGAAGTGCAGTGACTGTAGGCAAATGCAGCAGGAGACTTAGGTACAGCAACATCCCACAAAGAGCAAATGAGGTGAACGACTAATTAATATATTTTTAATGTTGTTGGTTGAGGAAAGAATGTTGAGCAAGACACTGGAGCAATTCAGTGCTCTTCTTCAAATGGATATTTTACATCCACTTGAACCATTGGAAATGGAGGGGAGAGTCTCAAATTAATGACTCATCTGAAAGGCGACAGCAGTACTTCCTGAGTACTCTGTTGAAGTGTCAGCGTACCAATCATGTTAAAGTCCCAGAATGAGGCTTAGCTTACAACCGTCTGACTCAGAGGTAGGAGTGCCACTGACTGAGCCAAGCTGCCATCAGTGAATTTTCATTGATACTTGTCTCAAAACCCACAGTCACTGATGAGTGACAGGATCTATGGCAGACCCGTGACTGGATAAGGTCTAGCTTAAGGCTCATCTGTCCCTGATCCAGGTGCCTGTATTTTCTGTATTAATCCAGCACAGGGGTTGATGTTGCCAACTAAGTCCATATCAATCCATGTTGACAAGCCCATTCCTAGATTCACTTCTTCTTCCATCCCCTATAGTTTACGGTAGAAGTCGAGAACTAGTAGGACAGTCAGCTCTTGCTAATATTAAAAGTTGGTTGCCATCTTAATGGCAACCATTTCTCCTGACCAGAAATATAATGGAGAACCAGATGGTCTCCTGGCCACAAGTTATTATAAGTTGGTTTTAATCCAGTCCCTGTTGTACACTAGACTTCTATTCCGTTTTCCACTGCTATTGCTCTGTGAAGACTACTGCCCATTAATGTCATTGATCACACAAGGTTAATAGCAAGACCAGGCCCAATGGACAGTTCTTCATTCAGTTTGCTTCAGTAATACAGCAGTTTCTGTATTACAGATGTACAATGAGCCCTGCAGTGTGTATGTGTTAGAGACATATAGTTTAACATCTCATCTGAAAGATGCCATCCCTTACAATGCAGCACTCCTTCAGTACTGCACTGAGTGTCAACCTAGGTTACCTGTCACTAAGGTGGAACCTTCTCACTCAGTGGTAAAGACTGACAATTCCAGGTATTCTATTGGTTGTCAGGTCTCTGAATAGATGTAAAAATAACACAATAAAGGCTATTCATGCTTTGTCACATGAGTTCAAGTGAGTCTTTGTTGAATGTGACATTATTGACTGGACATAAATTGAACCAATGTGACTAATTCTCCTCCTTTTTCTTTTGCTAGAAGTGATCACATTATCCTACAGAAGTGAACTGAACCAGGTGAAGGGACACTGCTTATTGCTTTGTTGGTCGCCCCCTAAAGATGTTAAACCCCGACTCCATTCATTAAAACCAAGATCTGTATGCAAAAGATACTATTTCCCATCCAGGGCTGGTTATGTTGATGGTCACCAGTGAGATTATTCACAATTTGGGACTGGAGGTCAAGTGTGATGCAGAGCTGGCTGGTTTTTGACTTCCCAGAGACTGTAGAGCTTTTTAGATGGCATGCTCCTGCCTTCAGGTACTGTTGAGGCATTTCTTGTACTCAGTGTGTCTAGATTGTCTTGAATGGCAGAGTGAGCTTTACAGCCTGGACCAACTTGTTACATTGATCATCTTCATTTCTTTCCCTTCCATTCGAATTAAAAAACAACTTCCATCCTCTGAAGATCATGCCTCTTTCCAGAACAAGGGGATATAAGGGGCATGTTTATTGTGTGTTGTAACTGTGTGCAGGTGGTGAGCATTAACCTAGCTTTTTTAAATAGGATCAGACTGAAAGAGTGCTTGTTGGGTTAGGAGATGCGTGTTTGTAATGCGTGTCTTTATAAATAAAAGCTCATAAAATTTTCAAAGGCTAGATTTATCCTTCACTGCCTGGCTTTCTGGAATAAAATAGACCCCTAATTGCTAAAATGTATGGGTTGCATGTGAGGCCCAGCTGGTCTTTCAGAGGTTAGAGGGGTGGGATTCCTGTCTGTACCACACTGGTGTACTGGAGGGTGGTAAACTAGCACACAACCTGGGCCCTGCCTGAGTTTCCTTCCATTCCTTTCATTGGAATGAGGGACCATCCAACAGGATCTATTCCCAGTGCGTGATCTTCTTTGTTTTATTTTCTGTTCCACGCCCTCTTCGATGGGTTCTTTTCACAGATAAAGATATTGATTGACTCAAGGGCCTCACAAAAATTTATCCGGTGTAGGCCGCTGCAGCCTGAACTTCCCCAGGCGCAGATGCCTCCCAACCTTCATGGTGTTGAACAGGTGGAATTTTGTTGGAATTTTGGGTATTTGGTATTTTGTTACAGCTGATTTGTCTTATGCGGGAGTCTTGCACATCACTGCTGTTATCTTACCCAGCGCTCCTGGTTACTGTTTGGATATCCTGTTAAAAAGGAGATAATTTGACAACTGTGCTTTTGGATTAATTGTGGCTCTGCCACCAAATTTCTGTAGTTATCTGCATCAACCTGTGGTTGCCAACCCTCCAGGATTGTCCTGGAACCTCCAGGAATTTATCTTCTGGGCACTGCTGCAAGCGAATCAAGAGAAAACCTACAGGAACGTCAAATAGAAAATTGTAGTTTTTTAAAAAATCTCATTTTTAACGTTTAAAAAATAATCGAGCTGGAGGGAAACGGAGACAGTTTGACCTTTCGGAGGTGGGAGGCTCATGTGATAAGACCTCCCGGAATATGCCCAAGCAGAATTGGCAACTTGCATTCCGCACGTGAGCTGCCCCCTGCAGCCCCATTGTCAACTCCCTGATGTCGAACACCGTTGTGGGAGCACCATCGCCACCAGGATTGCAGTGATTCCAGGAGATTCCACCATCTCCAACTCGGGTCAACTACATGTGCAGTAAATGCGACCTTTCCAGGGTCACCCACATTCCAAGGGCTAAAGTAAATACCAGGAAAATTTATGACCTCAATCCCTCAATGTTTGGTCACCTCTTCCTCTGATTGTTTTGGTTGTGGAGTTGCAACATTTTATTGGCTTTGTGGATCGGACCTGCTGAGTTTTGAATCTATCAGGGCTCTCAGGTCTCATTAGCTCTCATCTTTAACCATTTTGACATCTTTCATGGGTTAAGTGTGTTGCTTATTTTTCCTTGCCCTATGTTGAACTTTGCGCTAGTCTGCATTAAACTTCATTGCGCATTGCTCTGCCTATTTACACATGTCTGCCTGATAAGACTGTACTGGTTCCTCCTGCTTTCACAGCCATATCTCCTTTACAGCCTTCCGGACTGAATATTGAATTCAACAACTTTAGATCTTGAACTCCCTCCTCCATCCCCACCCCCTTTCTGTTTCTTCCCCCTTCCTTTTGTTTTTTCCAATAAATTATATAGATTTTTCTTTTCCCACTTATTTCCATTATTTTTAAATATTTTTAAATCTTTTATGCTCCCTCACCCCCACTAGAGCTATAGCTTGAGTGCCCTACCATCCATTCTTAATTAGCACATTCGTTTAGATAATATCACCAACTTTAACACCTATGTGTTCTTTTGTTCTGTTGTCTGTGACATCTTTTGATGATCTGCTTCTATCACTGCTTGTTTGTCCCTACAACCACACCAACCCCCTCCACTTCTCTCCCCCTACCCAAACACCCCCCCTCCCACACCTTAAACCAACTTATATTTCACCCCTTTCTTGGATTCACTCAAGTTCTGTCGAAGGGTCATGAGGACTCGAAACGTCAACTCTTTTCTTCTCCGCCAATGCTGCCAGACCTGCTGAGTTTTTCCAGGTAATTCTGTTTTTGTTTTGGCTCCTCCCCAGTTTGGCATCATCTGCAAATCTCAGCGCTTTGCGCCAAGACTGTGAACCCAGGTCACTGATAACAGCCATTTTACTGTAAAGTGGTTCGACTTTGTGTGTGTTTCAGAGGTGGCATGTTTTCTGACAGGGAGTCTGGCTTGAAATGCAGCAGGATACCACCAGGGGGTGGGCTTTACAAACACTCATTGCTTTGCCTATTGTAGCAACGACAATATCTATGCAATATTTTCTGCACCTTCTCACTGTTCTGCCGTCTCCAGTGGTCGACTTTTCATCTTCTTAATTGAAGCCATTTACTTACATGTGTAAATTGCTCATTATGACACAATTGTAGTTCTTTGCAAAGGGAATGTCTCCATAATAAAGAGTTGTACACATCCTCTGATGTGATGGGTTGAATGAAATCTTGTTTTTTATTGACTTTGTAAGTGTCATAGGCTATGTGCAGTCTTTTTATTTTGTACTTACTGGTTTCATGGGAATAAATGCACTGGTTCTGTGACACCTCAGATTTAGCAATGGTAGAAGAATAAATGCAATGTCAGAACATAAGAAATAGGAGCAGGAGTAGACCATTCAGCCCCTCAAGCCTGCCCCACCATTCAGTAAGATCATGGCTGATCTGCCCCAGGCCTCAACTCCTCTTCCGTGCCAGCTCCTCATAGCCCTCAACTCCCCGATATTTCAAAAATCTATCCACCTCCTCTTTAAATACTTTCAGTGATCCAGCCTCCACAACTCTCTGGGGTAGAGAATTTCAGATATTCACTAACCTCTGAGAGAAGAAATTCCTTCACATCTCAGTTTTAAATGAGTATCCCCTTATTCTGTAACTATGTCCCCCAGTTTGCGTTTCCCCCACTTCTCAACATCTACCCTGTCAAGCCCCCGCAGAATCTTGTGCCTTTCAATAAGATCACCCCTCATTTTTCTTCACATTTGCGAAAGCCATACAGGACTGGCATACCAATAGCAATGCTGGATCCATGTGCTCATTTGACATTGCTAGCCTATTCATCAATGTTCCACTTAAGGAAGCCATAGATATTTGTGCTGCAGCACTATATCATGGCGATCTAGACCTGCCACCATCGTGTGGATCAGTAGTCATTGAACTTATGAACTCGGCAACTCATGCAGTTGAGTTCAGTTTTGATGACACCAATTATGCTCAAATAGGTGTTGCCATGGGATCCCTTATAGGCCCAGCTCTCGCAAACATATTTGCTGGGTTCCATAAGAAATGTGTCTTTTTGAAATGACACTTGACATATATCTGATATGTGGATGATATGTTTGTGATATCTAAATCTGCAGCTGCGTGGAATAATTTCCTTACATGTCTTCCTGGGCTCCATCCTGCTCTCAAATTCACCTGTGAAATGGAGCAGTCAAATGAACTCCCTTTCTTTGACGTACTAGTTGAGAAATCTGCCAGGAGTTTCTCTACCTCAGTCTATCACATGCCCACCTTCACTGGTCAGTATACATGTTGGGGGTTCATACAGTTCCACACACCATAGGATTGGTCTTATCAGCAACATTGTAAATAGGGCCTGAGCTATTTGCTCATCATGTAAGCTTGATGCTGAAATAGGGAACATCAAAGGCATCCTGCGGGATAATGCCTACCCTGCTCAGATCATTTCATGCTATATATCACTTATTTTGTTTAGCTGAGATAGGCAAAATGTGTATATGTTCTTTCTGTCTGCAAAGAGTGTATATAGTTTCCAGTAGATGCAAAATTCAAGAGGGCATGAGGTGATTATTTGAATAGAAACAATGTGCAGTGGTATGGGGAAAAGGCAAATCAATGGCACTAGGTCATAATGCTCATTTGGAAACCCAGTGCCGACACCATGGGCCGAATAGCCTCCTTCTGTGCCGTTAAAATTCTGTGATTCTGTGAAAAGCGCCACACTGAGAGCCCAACTGACAATCTTAAATTGGTTGTCAGTGTAATTCTTAGTACATGGAGGATTATTTAGCAAATGTTGTCCAGTTGTGGAATCACATCTAATGGATACTGTGTTTTGAGTTGAGCACGGGTTTGCACCCTGTCTGTACCCTGCCTGTTGCGATCTGTGGCTGGGAGATGCTGTTTGATACGATCCGCCAGTCTCTGGGACATGCTCAAACTCATGATTGGGCTTAAGGCCGTCACTTTTGGCCCTGAAAAGTGCCCAGTCTACCTCAGGTTACCCTGGAAGGGCAAGGTATCTCAAAAATTGGAGCAACTGGTAAAGCTGGTAGCAACATGAGTGGAATTCGCCACTTACAGGATGCTGCTGTTAAGCCAGAAAGATGTTCTGCCGATCACACAAATGAGTAATGTGGTATGAATTTCAGTGCTGGTGTGATGCAAGGTATGTGGGCGGCATGTGCCAGAGACTGGCGGATCGTATCATACAGCATCTCCCAGCCGCAGATCGCACGGGGCAGGGTGCAAACCCGTGCTCAACTCAAAACACAGTATCCATTAGATGTGATTCCACGATTGGACAACATTTGCTAAATAATCCTCCATGTGCTAAGAATTACACTGACAACCAATTTAAGATTGTCAGTGGGGCTCTCTGTGTGGCGCTTTTCACAGAATCACAGAATTTTAATGGCACAGAAGGAGGCTATTCGGCCCATGGTGTCTGCACTGGGTTTCCAAATGAGCATTATGACCTAGTGCCATTGCCCTGCCTTTTCCCCATACCACTGCACATTGTTTCTATTCAAATAATCACGTCATGCCCTCTTGAATTTTGCATCTACTGGAAACTACATATATTAATACACAGGGCCCTGCTCTTTGCAGACAGAAAGCACATGTACACGTTTTGCCTATCTCAGCTAAACAAAATAAGTGAATTCACTGACTTAATCCTTAGGGCAATGCCTTGACCAATCAGGGTCAAGCTGCCTGGTTTAAATTTCAAACATTGCTTTGCAGTTAACTGTCAGTCACCATCACTCTCCATGGCAATGCCTCTACCAATCAGAGTCTCTTCACATACAGTATAAACTGTTGTCTTCTCCTTATATTGGTGTTCTTGCAAGTGTCCTGATGAGTGCAAGATGAGAAGCTTTGACGTGTCTCTTTTCAGCAATACTCAACCACATTACTGTCAGGAGTCAGATGCAGGCCAGATCAGGTAAGAATGGCAGATTTCCTTCCCTAAAGAACATTAGTGAACCAGATGGGTTTTTACAACAATCAATGATAGTTCCATGATCACCATTACCGACACTAGCTTTCAATTCTAGATTTACTAATTGCTGTCATGGTGGGATTTGAAATCTGTTCCCAGATCATTAGCCTGGGGTTTGTGGAATATTAGTCTGGTAACATTACCACTACCCCACCATCTTTCCTAACCTCTTGCACCCAGAGTAGTATAAAGAAATGATTATAAACAATCCCAATTACCAAGAACTGCTCTTATTTCTATTTTTAATGTTCATATTTTGGTACTGAAATTATTGTTGGGTGAATCTGTTCTGATGTTGAAATTGATTCACCCCTGGATTAATACTGAACCAGCTCCTTCACGCTGTCAAAGTCCAGTAACTCGCCACTGGTGAAGTCATCGAGATTCACTACTTAAAGCGTACAGACAAACAAACAGACATTTATAGTTAACTCTGATTCTTGGTGATAGTTTGACTCCTAAAAAAAAGGGATGACTGATGGAATCATTAATGTCCACTTTAATTTTCAAACCCCCCATTGTTCATGTCAGCCATGGCTCAGTTGGTAACACTTGTGACTCAAGGTTTCTGCTTCAAGTCCCATTCCAGGACTTGAGCACAAAAAATCAAGGCTGACACTCCAGTATAGTGCTGCATTGTACTAACATTTTTTGGATGAGACCTTAAACCGAAGTCCCGTCCGCTGTATCAGTTGGTTGTATTGACTATTTTGAAGAAGAGCAGGGGAGTTAACCCTGGTGTCCTGGGCAATATTTATCCCACAATCAACATCACAAAAACAGGTGATGTGTTATTATCACATTGTTGTCATTATTATTATCACATCTGTCATTATCACATTACTGTTTTTGGGAGTTTCCTGTGAGCAAATTGGCTGCTGCATTGCCTACATTACAACAGCGACTGTACTTCAAAAGTGCTTCGTTGGCTATAAAGCACTTTGAGATTCTAGTGGTTGTTTGGGTTTTTAAATGCAACAGTACTACATATCTTATCTGGCTTGCTGTAGCCGTGTGGCTTCTGCCATGCAGGAAGCTCAGTAAGATACCATCTTAAGATAAGTTCAATAAAGACTTCTCACTGAGAAAAACATTGAGAAAGCGCTGCAGTCTTTGACCTTGAAACATGGTGTCAGGAAGTGGAGATAAAATAGGGTTTTGAAATCCTGGACATTTTGCAGGGAAGACACAGGTCAGGCAGTAAGGCACACAGAAATGTTCCAATCTGCTAAAAGCTGTTAAAAAGAGGCAATGAAAAGCAAATGCATATCAAAGGCAGGACTGCAAAAAAACACTGGATAAGTGAACATGGCAATAAACTTCCCCCTCCCAGCTCCTGTCGAAATGAAAGGCAATATGTGGCCGAACTGGCAGTTTTTCCACTTGCAATGGCAAAACTATGTGCTGGCAACAGACTTAATTAATAAGCTGGAACTGATGAGAGTAGCCACACTTCTAACACTGCTGTGGAGGGACTGCTACAAATTGTATACCAACCTAAATCTAACCAATGACAAAGAAAACAGACAGCAGAGATTTTGAAAGTCTTGAATGAACGCTTTGACGCCCGAGTGAACATAACTTATGAACACTCTCTATTCTACACTAGAGCTCAAGGGGAAAAAGAACCCATTGAACAGTATGTAACTGTGATAACATGGCTTGCAGAATCATGTGAATTTGGACAGCTAAAAGATGATCTGAATAAAGATATAACACTCGTAGGCATATGAGACCCCTCAGTGAGAGAAAGTCTACATAAAGAGGAGAAACTTACACTCAGGAAAGTAAAAGACGTGTGAAAATACAGAGTTTGTAAAATGTCAGTTAGAACACATGTATGGCAGACCAGACCAGTAGATACATTAGGCTGAGAGACATAACAGGCCGAAAGAGCAGAGCAATTGCAGAGAAAGGGCAGGATGCAAATACTGCAGAGGACATCATACAGAGGAAAAGAAGGATTGAGGAAGGCAAGAGCAGTGCTCTACTGGCCAAACATGAGCAAAGAAATTAAAGACAGCATAGGTCAGTGTGGTGCTTGTAATGAGTACCAAGGTAAAAAGCTGGAGAGCTGTTGATGATGCATGACATTCCAGACAGACCATTGATGAAGCTGGGAGTAGACCTCTTCACTCTAGCAGAAAGTGATTATCATATCACTGTCAACTACTATTCTGACTACTAGGAATTAGACCCGCTGACTTCAACAATGACAGGAGAAATAGTAGAATGCCTGAAAAGCACACTTCAATTATTGTGACATTCCAGACATTGTGATGAGTGACAATGGCCCTCAGTTCATGAGTGAAGAATTCAGCCAATTCATGAATGACTGGGAAATTCAACACTACACATCATCTCCGCACTATCCCCAGTCGAATGGAAAGGCTGATGCGGCAGTAAAAATCGCCAAAGGAATCATCAAGAAATTGAGCAAGTCTAGCACAGGTATAGACAAGGCAATCCTCGAGCAGAGAAACACAGCAGCTGAAGGCATGGTAAGTAGTCCAGTCCAAAGACTAACATCATGCTACACACAAACTATTCTTTTCAATAGCAAAAAAGCTATAGAAAATAAAAGTGGTAACAGGCATGAGTGTAAAAATTCAAGGTGAAATGGCAGAAAGCCAAATTTCATTTGGATAAGGATGCCAGAGCTGAGCATTGGAGAGCCAGTCAGGGTACAAACCTTCAACGCGCTCAACAGGAGTCAGCTCACATGGCAACTTGGGACACACATAGGGAAATTGTCACCTCGATCATATGCGGTGGAGGTGAACGAGATGAATGCAGGCATATACGAAGGACTAGCAAAGCTGTTCCTTTACTGCAGTTGGCCGGTCAGGAAGATGGGATCTCACCAGCTGTACAAGTACAGAACAACCATCATTCCCAGAGGCCCAAGTGTCCCAAAAATGGAAATGGAATAACAACAGGTACCGTGGCAACAAGTGCCACGGGAATGACACTCTCCAGACAAGGAACATCACCTAGATGAGCAGTCAATGACAATACATAAGTGTACCATTAAGAGACCTGCATGACTTAAAGACTGTGTGTGCAATGCAAATGAAGAGGTTGACTAGGGGAACAAACACTTAACAATGCATGAGAACAGTGGGTGTATAGTGGGTAACTTGAGTAACTCACAGTTACACATGATTGAACATGCAAATGTGTCTTCTGTTCATTAGGGAAAAGGGAATGCTTGGATCTTTTCCTTGTTATGAAATGCAACAGTAATACATGTCCTATCTAGCTTGCTGTGGTCATGTGATCTGTGCCATGCGGGAAGCCCTGTAAGCTGCCATCTTAAAATCAGTTCAATAAAGACTTCTCACTGAGACAGATATTGAGAAAGCACTGCAGTCTTTGAACTCAAAACAGGGGTCATGAAACATGTCATATAAATGCAAGTCCTTTCCTACTGAAGCTGTTGAACAAGTAGAGGTCCATCTGAGGCAGAGAAAATAAAATATATTGAAAAGAGAAATGAAAACAAATCAGAAACTAGTTTCTCACATTAATGACTCTACTAGCTTTACCGCACTATGCCCCCCGCTGCAAGGGTTGCTTATAACTTATTGCTAGCTTAGAACCTCAACTGAAATAAATTTCCAAATATTAAAGGGACATAGTCTTAGATTAGGTCCTCAAATAAGAAGTCCTCTTCCCCTGGAGTCTCCAATTTAGCAAAGTTATCTTAGGACAGAACTTACATGGAGATATGTTGTAGCAGAATGAATTATTGTGGAATTTCCCAATATCAGCCCTTAGGGATCTAACTCAGATTCCTAGAGCTGTGTGATTAGATATGTGGGTTCTTGAGATAATATAGATTTGAGACTACAATCCCTTACATGCTTCATTATTACATGTTTTTTTATTGAAGCCAATTATAGATTACAGCTTATACAAAAGGACTATAGAATAGCATAGATGTAAATAAAGCTAATCATAACATGTCAATAAGGTTGTAAAGTACATACAATTTTTGTCAGCAATTCTTGGATCCTATATTGATAGTGATAGAAAATTATACTCACAAATCCAATATGGTCATATCAGATTTCGAAGCATCTCTGTCTCTAGAAGATAGGGAGTCCGAGCTAAGCTAGGTCTCCAGCTATGTCCAAAGACGGTTGAGAGATGGCCAACTGAATTTGTCCAATGAATTGTCAGTATTTTTAAAGAGAACTATTCAGCAGACTTTCAAAACGCCTTTCATTGTTTATTGTTTTGGTGAGAGACATCACCTTGTCTGAGGAGTCGTCTCGATTCATTAATGCCTCATTCATAAAGCTTCAAACTCTAGACAGGCAGCTGGATAGTCTGGCTGCTTGCCAATTTTCACAGACTGAAGGACGGGACCTCGCATTTACTTTACACATTTGGCAATAATTCAAGTTAGCGGCCATTTTCATGTCAAGCTTTTATATCAAGCTGCCATTTTATAGCGCGAACTTTGGATTAACACCTTAAAATTTTAAGTTCTCCATCAGACGTGTGAGTTCTTTTGCACTCATGCTTGGTGAAAGTGGTGGGACAGGTTTTTAATTGTCTGATTATAGCATAGATCCTGATGTGATCTTGTGAGCGATTGGTATCTTTATGTGTTGTGCTTGTATGATTGTGTTAACATTATTGTATGTAGGCTTGCCAACACTCCCATCATTGTTCTGAAATTCTTCAGGATTTAACGATTAACTTCATGCTCTAACCCAACCTTGAGGAGGGGATGGCGTAGCAGTTTTGTCACTGGACAAATAATCTAGAGATCCAATGTAAAGCTCTGGGGAACCTGGGTTCGAATCCAGTTGGTGGAATTTGAATTTAATAAAAATCTGGAATTAAAAGTCTAATGATGGCCATGAAACCGTTGTTGTAAAAACCCAACTGGCTCACTAATGCCCTCTTGGGAAGGAAATCTGCTGTCCTTACCCAGTCTGGCCTACATATGACTCCCAACCCTCTGCAATGGGGTTGACTCTTAAAAACCCTCTGAAATGGCCGAGCAAGCCACTCAGTTGTATCAAGCCGCTACAAAGCCTCAAAAAAGGAATAAAACTGGACAGACATAGGCATCAAAACGACAATGGCAAAGTCCTCCTTACTAACATCTGGGGGCAAGTGTCAAAATTGGGCGCAACAATCTGACATGGTCATACTCGCATCTTACAGATAATGTCCCAGACACCACCACTGCCACCCCTGGGTATGACTTGTCCAACCGGCAGGACAGAGCCAGCAGAGGTAGCGGCACAGCGGTATACAGTTGGGAGGGAGTTGCCCTAGGAGTCCTCAACATCGACTCCAGACCCCATGAAGTCTCATGGCATCAGGTCAAAAATGGGCAAGGAAACTTCCAGCTAGTTACCATGTACTGCCCTCCCTCAGCTGATGAATCAGTGCTCCTCCATGTTGAACACCACTGAGGGTGGCAAGGGCGCCAAATGTACACTGGGTGGGGGACTTCAATGTCCATCACCAAGAGTGGCTCGGTAGCATCACTACTGATCAAGCTGGCTGAGTCCTAAAGGACATAGCTGCTAGACTAGGTCTGCAGCAGGTGGTGAGGGAATCAACAAGAGGGAAAAACATACTTGACCTCATCCTCACCAACCTGTCTGCCGCAGATGCATCTGTCCATGACAATATCAGTAGGAGTGACCACCACACAGTCATTGTGGAGACAAAGTCTCACCTTCATATTGAGGATACCCTCCATTATCTTGTGTGGCACTACCACCATGCTAAATAGGATAGATTTTGAACAGATCTATCGACTCAGACAGGGCATGCATGAAGTGCTGTGGGCCACCAGCAGCAGCAGAATTGTACTAGAACACAATCTGTAACCTCATGGCCCAGCATATCCCTCACTCTACCATTACCATCAAACCAGGGGATCAAACCTGGTTCAATGAAGAGTGCAGAAGAGCATGCCAGGAACAGCACCAGGCATACCTGAAAATGAGGTGTCAACCTGATGAAGTTATAACACAAGATTACTTGTATGCCAAACAGCATGAGCAGCAAGTGATAGACAGAGCTAAGCGATCCCACAACCAACGGATCAGATCTGAGCTCTTCAGTCCTGCCAGATGAGGTCGTGAATGGTGGTGGACAATTAAACAACTCACTGGAGTAGGAGGCTCCACAAATATCCCCATCCTCAATGATGGGGGAGCCCAGCACATCAGTACAAAAGATAAGGCTGAATCATTTGCCACAATCTTCAGTCAGAAGATCCATCTCGGCCTCCTCCAGAGGTCCCCAGCATCACAGTTGCCAGTCTTTAGCCAATTCGATTCACTCCACGTGATATCAAGAAATGGTTGAAGGCACTGGATAGTGCAAAGACTAAGGGCCCTGACAATATTCCAGCAATAGTACCAAATATTTATGCTCCAGAACTTGCTGCGCCTCTAGCCAAGCTGTTCCAGTACAGCTACAACACTGGCACCTACCTGTCTATGTGGAAAATTGCCCAGGTATGTCCTGTACACAAAAAGTAGGACAAATCCAACTGGCCAATTACTGCCTCATCAGTCTATTCTTCATCATCAATAAATAATGGAAGGGGTAATCAACAGAGCTACCAAGCAGCACTTGCTTAGCAATAATCTACCTGCTGATGCCCAGTTTGGGTTCCGCTAGGGCCTCTCAGCTCCTGACCTCATTACAGCCTTGGTTCAAACATGGACAAAAGAACTGAACTCCCGAGGTGAGGCAAGAGTGTCTGCCCTTGACATCAAGGCCACATTTGACCAAGTGTGGCATCAAGGAGCCCTAGCAAAACTGGAGTCAATGAGAATCACGGAGAAAGCTCTCCGCTGCTTGGATTCATACCTAGCACAAAGGAAGATGGTTGTAGTTGTTGGAAGTCAATCATCTCAGTTCCAGGACATCACTGCAGGAGTTCCTCAGAGTAGTGTCCTAGCACCAACCATCTTCAGCTGCTTCATCAATGACCTTCCTTCCATCATAAGGTCAGAAGTGGGGATGTTCGCTGATGATTGCACAATGTTCAGCACCATTCGCGACTCCTCAGATACTGAAGCAGTCCATGTCCAAATGCAGCAAGACCTGGACAATATCCAGGCTTGGGCTGACAAGTGGCAAGTAACATTTACGCCACACAAGTGCCAGACAATGACCATCTCCAACCAGAGAGAATCTAACCATCGCCCCTTGACGTTCAATGGCATTACCATCACTGAATCCCCTTTGATCAACACCCTGGAGATTATCATTGATCAGAAACTGAACTGGACCAGTCATATAAATACTATGGCTACAAGAGCAGGTCAGAGGCTTGGAATCCTGTGATGATTAACTCAGCTCCTGACTCCCCAAAGCCTGTCCACCATCTACAAGGCATAAGTCAGGAGTGTGATGGAATACTCCCCAATTGCCTGGATGAGTGCAGCTCCCACAACACTCAAGAAGCTTTACACCATCCAGGACAAAGCAGCCCACTGGATTGGCACCCCATCCACAAACATTCACTCCCTCCACCACCAAGGCACAGTAGTGTACCATCTACAAGATGCAGTGCAGGAATTCACCAAGGCTCCTTAGGCAGCACCTTCCAAACCATTGACCGCTACCATCTAGAAGGACAAGGGCAGCAGATAGATGGGAACACCACCAACTGCAAGTTCCCCTCCAAGCCACTCACCATCCTGACTTGAAAATATATCGCTGTTCCTTCACTGTTGCTGGATCAAAATCCTGGAACTCCCTCCCTATCAGCACTGTGGGTGTACCTACACCACATGGACCGCAGCGGTTTAAGAAGGCAGCTCACCACCACCTTCTCAAGGGCAACTAGGGATGGGCAATAAGCCAGCGAAGCCCACATCCTGTGAATGAATTTTAAATAAGAGAAAAATCATAGGGGCTTTAATATAATTATGAGAGGTTTATTCAATTGTTTGGAACACTTTCAGTTAAGTGAGAATAATACTTGCTAGGAAAGATCACATGATCTGTAGTAGCCAATAGGAGAGTAGCACAGGCCACCTCAGCAGTCATGGTAGAGATAGAGCTGGAGTTGAAAACACACCTATACTTGCTGCTGAGGATATTGTAAATAAACTTAATGTTTCCACTTAAGAAGTGTCTATGTGAAAGAGGACACAATCCAGAAAAGATTATTGTCTGAAGTAAATCTGAATTTCAAGAAGGCGCTAGTGATAGCGTTGGCCACGGAAAGTGCTATAAGAGCAGTGAAATCGAAGAATAATTTTAATAGAGGTGGCAACAAGCAGTCTTTTAGTGATTGGCTGTTTAACAAAATTGAATGCTACTATTGTCACAGAAATGGACATATAGTGCAAGGAAAGATCCAAACAGGCTTGTAAACAAAAGAAGAAGCCCAATGAAACCTACAATGTAGAAGAGCCGGAAACAACAAATTCAGACATTTACTCATTGTTTAACCTGAAAGTTGGAAAGACAGAACCAATATTTGTCACAGTGAAAGTAAATGGCAAACCTATTAGAATGGAAGTGGACATGGGGAGGCTCCACTACAGTAATTGGGGAACATACCCTCAGATATATGAATAATGATGAACATCAACTAAGTTTAGAAGAAACAGCTGCCAAACTAAAAACATGAATGGGTGAAGACATTCAAGTGAAAGGCATAAGCAGAGTAACTGTCCACTATGGAAGCCAACCAGCAAAGCAGAAGTGTTGGTATTGAGAGGCAGAGGACAAAGCCTTTTAGGGTGAAATTGGCAAAGGAAAATTAACCTTGATGGGCCACTGGGATTTCAAAAGGAAGCTGGAAGTGTTCCTGCTTTCAAAAAAGAGTTTGTAAAGACTCCACAACCTGAAGAAATGCAGACTCTCTTAAGCCAAAGCCTGGAAGAACAGCAGAAGGAACTCAAAGAGATACTGTTTGATGACAGAGTTCGAGACAAGGTGAGCAACCCTCACAGGGAAAAAGGAAACCTGCTGAAAGACCTTCACACGCTGCAAGATTCCCTCAGGTCAAAGTTTGTATCTCTGGAAAAGTATGAAGAGAAACAGAAAGAATTCAGCACTTCTCTGACTAAACTGAAGAACGAGTTGGCAGAGAAGACACAACAATGCTCAATTTTCCAGGAAGCAGCAAATAAATACAAAAAAGAGATGGAAGAGCTGAAGAATCAGCTAAATGAAGCCAAAGAGGCTTTGGAGGCCAAAGTCGCAGAGTTTTCTAAGAAGCAGATAGATACTGAAATCTTGGGAGACTCAGCCACTGAGCTCAGACAATTTGAACTTGCATCTGAAGAGAAGTTTGGCCAATAGTGAAGTCAAAGAGAAAGCCGAGATTAAAGTCTGCGCTAGAGAGAAGATACAGAAATACTAATAGGGCTTTAATTCTGGCAGCATACAAATACGCTTTCATACATAGGCCTGGCATTCAAATCGCAAACGCCGATGCGCTTAGTCATTTGTTTTTACAAGAAAATGATGAGCATGTCCCAGTTCCACTGGAACTTGTTTTATTGTTAAATTTCTTAGATTCCTCGCTGGTGTGTGCTCTTCAGATCGGAGACTGGACAATCTCCAGGAATATGTCCAGCTAGAGTTGGTAACCCATCTGTGAAGCACTGGCAGATGATAGAATATGGTTTTGTATAGTAACCCAAGCCATAATCCTATTAGCCGTCAGATGGTTTTGCATGTGTAACAAAGTGTGATGTCTACAGTGTGGCACACCCAAAAAACTCACAAATATAGAATGGGGTCTTTATTATAGCCTTTCTTGCCCCAATTTTATTGCTTGACTATGGTCAAGTTGTTAAATAATTGAAAATGAAGGACCTCAGATGATACACTGAAAAATCTGATTAAAAGAGCTACCAACTGACATGTGCCAGACTGGCCTCCTTCTGTGCAGAAATGTGAATGATACATGAGCTTAAAAAACACAGATGCTTGCAATCTGGCATAACAGAAAACGCTAGAATTACACAGCTCCCCATCAGCACTAGAAAAACAAAGACAGAATGACATTTTTACCAGACACCTCTTCAGACCAGCTTTGACAAAGGGTCATTGAATCTCACAGCACAGAAGGAGGCCATTCAGCCCATTGTGTCTGTGCTAGCTTTTTGACAGAACCATCCAATTAGTCCCACTCTCCTTCCACCCCCACCCCGCCCCCACTGACATTTATTCCCCTACAGACTTGTAAATTCCACCCGCTCAGGTGTATATATCCAGTTCCCTTTAGAAAGTTATGATTCATTCTGCTTTCACCACCATTTTAGTCAATGCTGCACAAAAGGATTTCTCCTTCCCTCCCTCCCAACCACCCCAATCCTTCACCAATTATGTTAAATCTGTCTCTTCTGGATATTGACCCTCCCTCCAGTGGAAACTGTTTCTCCTTAATCGCTCATTAAAAACCTCCCATAATTTTGAGCAGCTCCTTTTAACCCTTTCCTGCCCCTAAGTAGGGCAATCCCAGCTCCTCCAGTCTCCACCCAAAACATGAAGGTATCCTTCCTCTTTGCTGTTGTGCGTTTCCAAGTAAATACATGGTGCAAAGCACTAAAATTACCTTGACAATTGATTTATTTTGACAGCACATTTGCATAAACTGTGGGTAAACGTCAAGAAACTGAAGCCTATGGAATGAAGAAGTTGCTCACTTCATCAAACCTACTCCCTCCTGCAGAATGTGCTGTGAAGGAAGCACAGATAATTATCTCTATGAAAAAAATTTCGCCCTGATTCACCCACTCCTTTCTCTTTGCCAGAAGTTCAGTTAATCAATATAACGCTGTAGCTTTGTGATTCATTGCTTTTGTAGGGAATCTCATAAATGATTAAAGATGACAACTTACATTTATATAGCACCTTTAACATTGTAAAACAGCCGAAATCACGTCACTGGGACACTATCAAACAAAATTTACAGTGAGCCATATCAGGAGATATTAGAAACATGAGCTACATGCTACGGACGCTGGAAATCCGAACAAATAAAATGCTGGAAAAACTCAGCAGGGTCAGGCAGTATTGGCGGAGTGAGAAACAGAATTAATGTTTCAGGTCTGTGACCTTTCATCAGAACTTTTATCATAAGGTGGTACCAAGGCAGCTGGCCAAAAGCTTGTCCTAAGAGAGATAGGCATTAAGGCACATCTTAAAGGAGGGAAGAGAGTTCGAGAAGCGGATAGATTTTGGGAGTAAATTGCAGAATTTTAGCAATTTTTCTAGAAATTCTTTCATGGTCAGGCCAGCATTTATGGCCCACATCCCTGGTTCAGAGGGCATTTAAGAGTCAACCACACTGCTGTGGGTCTGGAGTCACATGTGGGCCAGACCAGGTAAGGACAGTACATTTCCTTCCCTAAAGGGCATTAGTGAACCAGATGGGTTTTTACAACAATCATTTCATGATTTTTCATTGTAAATTTTTATTGAATTCAAATCCCACCATCTGCCGTGGCAGGAATTTGAACCCAGGTCCCCAGAGCATTACCCTGGGCTCTCTGGATTACTAGTCCGGTGACAATATCACTATGCCATCACTTCTCTGAAAGCACAGCCAATGGGAATGTGAAAGGGACCAGAATTGAAGGCACGCAGGGCAAAGTAATTCCTCGGGAAGGATTTATAGTGTTAGATTGGCTCAGTAAGCAGAACTTCCATCTGATTTGGTGTAGATGTTAAGCTCCCTCCAGGTCTGACCCACCCACAATGAGCACACAAGCCTGTAGACTGACAATTCAGTGAATTAGTTGGAGGAGTGCAACATCAGCACAGATATTCGGACAAAGAGTTGTTTTCACCTTTTGGACAATAATCTGGTGGAGTGGATCCCTCCAGCCATTGGTGAGCCTGCCTAGTTTTTATTCCATTGATGCAACAGGTGTGCAGTGTGCTCCACCAGGTTCCCTTCCTGGCAGCAACGGTGAACATTCAGCTTTTTAGGAGAAGGCATTAAACTGAGGCCTGATCCTTCTGTTCAGATGGATGAGGAAGGACATTATTCACAGAGAGGTCTCTCGGTCTACATTCCTCTCTGTACCTGTACCATAAAACAGCTGGCATCTCATTTCCTGCATTGGTCCATGACACTGGCTGCACTTAAAGAGCACTTTATTGAACGTTGAGCCCTGGGTTGGTGAAAGGTATTTATAAATGCAAGTTCTTTGTCACATTTGGGCCCCTATCCTGTGGATATAAATGATTTTATTTCAGATTTGCAGCATTTTACATATCTATAGCAGATAAAATGATTCTGTCTTTATTAAAAAGGATATTGTATTGAGTTAGCAAATATCTGTCAACCTCTAATACCTCTATATTTTGAATGTTCTTGTACTTTCTACTCCTGTTAAATTGCTAACATTCAGTGTTGAGGGGTACTTAGTGAAACGTGGGTAACATTCCTCTGCTGCACCATTTCTTATTTCATTTTATTTTCTGCTGTGTGCGCTTGACCACGATGCAATTTGCAGTTGAATAGACTGCTGACTAAACTCAAATGAGAACCTTTGCTTCTTGAGCCAGTTGGTGGAGGGCAACTGACACAGTTGAACTCATAAAACCAAAAATAAAACTGCTTTAAGCAGGCAGCCTTTGTCACACTTGGAAGCTTGTGATAACTCATTACTGTTTTAATGAAGCTGGTTGTGCAAGGTTCCACAAACTGTACATTGGAGCATAAGGAGAGTCAAGGAAAAGCCCATTCAACACACTGGAGCTTGTCTGGTATGTTGCATCATCTAGTTGTGTTCCGAATGTGGCTAAAGACTTTCTACTGCCTGGCAGATTAGTCCACACTTTTATCCTTCGTCTGGGGAGACAGTGGTGTAGTGGTATTGCCACTGGGCTGGTAATCCAGAGACCCAGGGTAATGGTCTGGGGACCTGGGTTTGAATCCCTCCATGGCAGATGGTGCGATTTGAATTCAATAAGAATAAACCATTGTCGATTGTCGTAAAAAAACCGACCTGGTTCACTAATGCTCTTTAGGGAAGGAAATCTGCCATCCTTACCTGAGCTGGCCTACACGTGACTCCAGACCCACAACAATGTGGTTGACTCTTAAATGCTCTCTGAACAAGGGCAATAAGAGCTGGGCAATAAATGCTGGCCTAGCCAGCGATGCCCACATCCCGTGAACGAATAAAGAAAAAGTCTCCTGGGATTGGGGATGATTTGTGGTTCAATGGGTTCCGAGATGGGTGATAAGTCCAATGTGCGATCTGCAGACACTGCCTCACGCAGGGCAGGTGCTGCTTGAAGGGTTGGGCAAATGAGGTGTTTGGAGGTTTGTGCGCTCTCTCTGATGCTTTCACTTCACCTCCACATGCTTGGTGCCTTCCCGAATAAACCTTCCCCATTTCGGCTGGTCACAAGCCAGCTGGTCTCCCATAGATGTTTGATCTCTTCAGGGATGATTTGAGGACATCCCTAAAGCATTTCCGCTGTCCCCCCCGGGGAGTGTCCCTCCACGACCATGTTCAGGGTAGAGCAAAAACAAAAATTGCTGGAAAAACTCGGCAGGCCTGACAGCATCTGTGGAGAGGAAGACAGAGTTAACGTTTCGAGTCCATATGACTCTTCATCAGAGCTGGGAAGACCAAGGTAACATTTCGAGTCCGAATGACTCTTCATCAGGCTCTTCTTCAGGGACTTGAAACGTTAACTCTATCTTCCCAGCTCTGATGAAGAGTCATATGGATTCAAAACGTTAACTCTGTCTTCCTCTCCACAGATGCTGTCAGGCCTGCCGAGTTTTTCCAGCTATTTTTGTTTTTGTTTCAGATTTCCAGCATCTGCAGTATTTTGCTTTTATTTCAGCGTAGAGCAATAGCTTTGGGAGTCTGATGTTAGGCATACGAATGACATGTCACATGTTTATCATCCCTTGTGTGAAGAAGTTTCTTCTGGCACCTGATCTTAATTGACCTTTCACAGGCTCACCACTTCTGACCCCAGTATCCTGGTTGATTTTTTTTTAAAAGCCATTCAAGGATTTATCTAACCTACGTCACAGGTTTTCAACCTGGGCTCTCCAGCACTTTGGAGGCCCATGAGTGAACCCCAGAGTCTGAAGGTCACCTGATTGTTGACTTACATTAAACTGAGGCCACATCTGCCCTGTCAAAGACAAGCAGGGGAGTTCTCCCCGTGCCTTGGCTAATATTTATCTCTCAAGCAACAATGTTAAAACATGCCATCACAATACTGTTTGTGGGAGTTTGTTTTGTGCAAATTGGCTGCCTCAATTCCTACATCCCAACAGTGATTACTAAAGTATCTAATTGGCTGTGAAGCATTTTGGGATGTCTAGAAGCAATAAAAGGTGCTATATAAATGCCACTTCTGCACATTACCTCTGTTCCTGTTTAAGGAGAAGAAAGGGTGATTAAGGATAATTTTAACTTTTAATTTAGCATTGGGCATAAAAACATGTGATCACGAGTTGGTTGCTCTTTTTTACGCCTCATATAATTTTCCTTTCCATTTTGGACCCACCGACCCTCATTATCTACAGCAGTAACATCGTTTTCCTTTGGGTAACTGGCATGGTCTCTCAGCAGTCAGACCTGTCATCCCGAGAATGTGTTGATATTTAGCAGGGTGCTTCTCATACAGGCATGTTACTGATCTAAATACAATTGCACAAGCTCCCTGCCTAACCATATTCCCTCTGGCCTGCAAAGCGATGCCCACACAGGCTGAAGAGCTGGAGGAAAGAGCGCCGATTAAGAGCCAAGGTTAGAGGCTCGGCTGAATCTGGCCGGAAGCTGGTATAGTGATTAATTGGTGTTATTAATGAGTGTCAGATTGAATTGGTGGTGACCGAGCAGACTGTGGTGTGCTGTAGATTTCCATCCCCTGAGAGCAACTGGCAGGAGCAGTAATTGTTCAGACTCAGTAGTGGATTTTAGTGGAGACAGGTTCATTCCCCCTCACTCAGTGTCACACTGAATCAGTATACACTTTGATGGAGACAGCCGATGTGCCTCGAGACCAGGTGACCAGCTTGGTAGAAAAGCTCAACGGAGCAGATAGCTGCTTTCTGCTGTATCTTTGCAGCTCCCGGTCTCCCACGTATTACATTGAACCATATGAAGTATAGAGAGGGGCCATTCAGCGCAACTAGTCTGTGCCGTGGCATCACTTCCACCGACTTCCCATGACATCACTTCTGCCGACGACTTCCAGAATCTGTCCAGCCACAGTAGGCAGCCCTAAGCTTACAAGCTGGTTAATGAACCTATCTCATTAAGTAGATTGTTTATGACTCAAATCGTTTTGACACAAAATACATTTATTATTGTGTAGCGTCACACAGAAACACACCAACATGGAACAAAATATACATACAAGGAATTTCAGATCTTCCAATTTTTACATCACAACAAAAGAAATTTGCCAAAGTAGCAATAAATTAATTGTACAATATTTACATCTGTGGATAGATCAGGCAGCTTCACAAAGCTCTGCCACATCTCAATAAGAGTTCTGCGTGTGTGCTCCTGCACAGCAACCGCTCAGTTATGTTCACCTCATACAGGCTTCAACTCTAGGTCCCAGTCCCACTGACTCAAATTTCAAGTCTTCTGCATTCCGTGCTTGATCACGAACACACCTTAATAGGATTGTAAGATGTTACCTATTAGGGCGTGTTTATGTCTACATGTGAGTGTGAGACTAAAGAAAAATCATGTTACAGTAAATAAATTGCAGCCTTTGGTATTAAATGATTCCACTGACCACAATAAGAAACATGCTTTTAATGGCAATTGCACCTTTGAATGGAGTTAACATCACCAGGTGCTTCACACCACACTAAACAGCTAGGACAATTGGCCAAGAAGATCGGAGGAGATTTTCAACGGCAGGGACTGAAAGGGAAATGTAGAAGAGTTTGGGGTGGGGGGGGGGGGGGGGGGGGGGGCGGGAATATTTCAGAGAGAAAATCTGAGAAAGCTGAAGCTTTTGGCACCATGGTGAAGTGAAGGGAAGATGGCACACTATAGTGTGACAATATCAGACATGCTTGCACATGAGGTCTATGCAGTCAAACGTCACCTCCAGAATGCTCTCTCCCAAGGCCATCTTACTTGGACCCGCAACCTAGCTCAGTTCGTGGGGAGGGAGGACAAAAAGGCTGGCTGACCCTTTCCTTGACCCCCGGTGATAATGTCACTCTAAGCGAGTGAAAGCCTGTGTCATTTTCACAACTCTGCAGTACCAAGACGAATGAGTCACCTGATCAAGAAGAACATGGTTGTCACACTACTGTGTGTGTGCAGTCTCAAACTCATGACTACAGGGAAAGTACCCAAAGGGGCATTAACTAGGAGCCTACCGACTGTCCTTTCTCTATCCTTTAAACATCCGAAAGAAATAGTATTACCAATTAAAATGAATTTACGATTTTTCTAAAAAAATATACTAGCATTTATCCAGATTCATAATATTTGCATGCTCAAATAATACTTTATAAACTTGACAGCCATTTTGTTTAATTGCTACCCCCTGTGGTGAACTTGAGAAAATAAAGGTGGCAGAATTGACACAAGAAACAAAGAAATCTGGTTTTCGACTGTGTTAATACTTGCAGTGATAAAGTGGCTAAGTATTGCGTGTTTATTTTGCAGGTAGCTTTTATTGGTTTCTATTTCTCTGTTTAATTATTCCCTTGCCAACAGGACTTGCCATACCCCCTGCAACGCCGTAAGGTAGCTGGATTAATTTTAATGCAGCCGGAGGTGAACCTCCTTAGAGTTTCTTGTAGAAAGTGACAGCGTGTGAAGGGTGGTGGTGGTGGGTGGGTGGGTGGGTGGGTGGGGGGGGGGGGGGGTCGGCGGGGGGGTGCGGAGAGAGAGCTGGAATCTGGACTACCCCACCCCCTCACCATGACCAGTCACCTCCACTCCCCCCACCACCACCAGCCATCTCCACCACGCCCACCACCGTCCCTCCCATTTACACTGACTAGGGTGAGAAGTTTTCCAAGATGTAAGAACCGAATTGGATTCTGCCACAAAAGGGTTGTGCGGCTGATTAAATAACAGAAATTCTGGCAAATTCCTTTCAGACTTTAGTGACCTCACTGATCGGCACACAGGACAATGCAGAAGACTTGATTTTGATTTTAGGCCCAAACACAATAACCGCACAGGATGACCTTCATTAAACCAATGATCGGACAGTCTCTGAGGGAGAGGGGGGGGGTCACGTCAGCTCCTAAATCCGTTGCCTCGAAAATCTTATGAGGTTCGTTCATACTTTTCTTATATTGGGTCAACAACTTAGAACGATTAGTGGTGTGTACTGGACATGCTGTCAAAATAAATACTTCAGCAATGAAGAAAGGCTAAAAAGATACAAAACATACATTGAAATGTTTGGAAAACTGAGTTTTACGAATGGGATCTTCTTCCCTTGCCTTTTCTCCTCGGCTGAGGTTTTTTTTTTGATGAGGTTGACCTACTTTTGTGAGAAACTAGAGATAACTGGCCAAGCATGTTTTATTTGTGACAGGTCTGTGATAGGGAGAGAGACAAGTGTAGAGTGAATACGAGTGATAAAGAAAAAGTTGGAAGGAAGGAAACAAAAAAAATGCAATTCCACATGAATAAGAGAGAGAGAGAGAGAGAGAAAGGGTGGTATGTGGGGAGGAGAGAGAAAGAGAGAAAGTCAAAATAAATTGATGAGAAAGAAAGGAGCCAACATGAATAGAGATTTAGGGAGAAGACAGCACACGAGAATGCCAACAGGAATGGGTGAGTTAGCAAGAGGACGGAAAATGGAAAGTCAAGAGTAGAAGTGTGACTTGGAATTAGCAAAAGAGGGAGAAAGAAAAGGAGAAACGGTGAATGAAGAAAGGGTGAATGTAGAGAGAAAAATAGGGAGAAAGAGGAGGGTGAATGGGGTGTGTGAGAGAATTGTTCTTCCTTTTGCTTTAGACTGCTTCAAATTCAGATCTGAGAGATCTTGTGTTAAGCAATCCTGAAGGGATTCAAATCCTAATCATGGCAGGACACCAAGGCAGCTCTTTATTGCTTCGAGCATTGGGCTTCTCATGTCTTTGGGCCATGATGCAAATTTTGACTCAATGTTTTTTTTATATTGTCTGAATTAGCGGCGTGATACTCAGTCTAGGCAGTAGGCCAAGGCTGTGAATTACTTTAATCCTAGCAATAAAGCCACTTCAAAGCAGCCAAATGAGAACCGTCCACATTTGCCCATGACTGAGACAAACACAAACATAGGATTCCCTAGCTGCGCATGGCAATTATTGTCAAATTCTCATCTACTGGCCCTCAGCTGCAGATGGCTTCTCACAGTCATCACTGAGCTGACCTGATGCACCAAACATGGCCTTTTTAAAAAGAGCACTGCCTTCATGGAAAGAATGTTCGAATTTCTCTCTCCCCCAACATGGAGAAGCAAACTGCACCAATGCTCAGCTGGCCCACCTTTTGATGGGTGGTGTCGTTTTTATTTGGTGTCATGGAGAGATACCAGTCCCCAGCAAGCTGGAGAGTTTACCAAAAATATAAGAGAGCATCAATTTAATGCCAAACTTCGAAGAGTTTCTCAAATTTCTAAAGCTGATTGAAGCAGCACCGGGAAAACTAAGAGAACTGTGGAATGGCCGGCAGCTCTTCTGGGGCTGGAGGAGAGTGACTGCACCAAACTGTGACATGGATGCAACTTGTTGAATGAAGAATTGAGCTCCCTTTCTGTACGTTTGCTCTCCATTTTGAAATGCTCACCTTCAGGAAGGGGCACAGGAGAGGGGCAATGAGCGCAGTATTACAAATTGCGGGGACGGGTGGTGGTGCTTTTGGGGAGTGGTGCTAATACACAGCGGCACCACAGGTGTTGGGGGTACAAGTACCCACGGTGGCCATGGGGGTGGCACTGGTATGCGTTGGTGCTCTGGGGCACTTGGACATGGTGCTACAGAGATGGGGTAGAAGGCAGCCCAGGGCACATTCACTTCAGTTCCTAATCCTAGCAAGGGGTGGGAAGTCATTGCTACCACCCAGTGCCCAGATCTGGATGGCAACCTGGGAACAGGCCATGTGCCAGGCTTTTGACTTCTGAAGCCAGCAACCACATGGGCAGGGAAAAGGAGATGAAATGACAGAAAACTGGATAAGGAGAAAAACTGAAAAACTCTCAAAAGGCATTTCAATCAGATTGCTCTGGGAATAAACTAAAATGGCTTGTTGAACATTTAGTCTTAGTGCAAACGTTTTACTGTAATCCTCAAAGGATATATTCACCTGGGACCAAAGAGGCAGATTTTTATTTTGCACATCTATCACGTTTAAATGTAACATCAGATATACAGACAATAAACCTAGCAGGGCACAATGAACATCTTTGTTAACTGGCAGTGTAAACATGGCGGATAACAGGTTACAACACATAGTTTAGGCTCTGGTACAATTACTGTGCGAAGCAACATTGGCAGGGATTCAGGTATGGCTGCATCACCATCTCAGGACAACTAGACAAGGTGGGGGGGGTGGGGTGGGGAAATGTGTTTGGATATTGACATCCCTGGTATATCCTGGCTTTGCTGCCCTCTATCCTTTGGCGAGAGGCAGTTAGTTCACCCCAGATTTTTCCTGTTCCTGCTTTCAAGGTACAAAGATACTCCTTCAATACCTGTCCCAGGTACTTCCATCGCCAAGATGTGAGAGGAAGGGACCTTATGGCTTTTGAAACAAAACCTACACGGTACAAGTGCCCAAAAACTTCAGAAAGCTGCAGCACCAGGCACGGAAGCCAAGGAACATTGGAGATGTTGACGGCTACCCATACATCGTGCAGTGTTGCCTTATACTTACATTATTGATGTATTTAAACTGTTAAAGTAACACATCTCCGGGTGGGCCCCGAATAGTTTTGTTGCGAAGGTGGAGTAGGCTACCTGAACCCCTGTAACAGCAGATATAGGACAGGGCTTCCTGGTGACCTCCATCCTCCCTGGATAGAGGAAGGTGCGTCTTAGATGCAGAAAGGATGAGTGCGGCTCAAGGTGAACCGGCTGTAGCTACGTTTGCAGTGAATGCAAGTTTCCACTAGCTGTTGGAGGGAATGAAGGGCACCTTTTACTGTTAGCTGGATTATCCCTGAAATGGTGTTCACTGAAAAATAATACATTCTTGATGAATTTCCTCCTTTACAGTGAGCATAGATGACAGAGTTCAAGATCAATAAAAATAATCTCTTTCAAAATAAACTTAAGCAGTTTAAAAGCCAGGGCCTCAACATTAGTCTGTATAATATCAACATAGTGATTCTTAATGCCTTTGTGGGAAATAGCTTTGTCTGCTGTTTTAAATAGTGATCTTGACCTATTCACTTTAAATAGCTTAAAGTTTCCATTATAACCGCAGACAGTAGAATTAGATACCAGACTGTACCATAACATACCACCCAATTCTAAGTCCAAATAAATTCTGGATACTAGCTGCTGGTAAACACCAGTCCCTGAGATAAAAGCAAAATCCCTGATGAATCCACCACTACTTAAGACATGGGTTAGCGAGAAAAGTGCCATGCTATTCTTCAAAAATTCACTCTCCCCTCAATTCTCTCTCCTTAACTCCTGAAGGCGCTAACATGTGCTGGGAATACAGCTGTGTTGGTGCCAGGCAAGCTTCGATACCCTCCCCATGTGGCTTTTATCTGCATCTGATTCCAGACTGTATTATCAAAAGGCTACTTGACCATTGGGACTGCAGGCCAGTCTGCTCCTGCCCGCAACAAAACGCCCACGTTTTTCTACAGGAGTCAGCAGATACCAGACTGATGTCCCGCCTTTCTTCCCCTTTTACCCTACTCCCCCACAACCACCAAACACCCCCTGCCCCACTCCACCCCCAAATAGCCCCTTGGCTCTGAGGCCACCCTGGTGATGGGCATCACTGCAGCCACAGCAGAGGTTAGTTGACAACAGGTTGAAATGGAACCTGGTTGGTCTGCATTGCTCAGCTGCACAAATGGATTTAGCAATTTGAGATATTAGAGCAGCCTATTCCCTCCTTTTCAAAAGGTGAAACTGGTCCTGCTGGAGGTAAGAGGTCATCTCAGGAAGGCCAGGTCAAGAGACTTAAAATAAAGGGGTGCCATGGTAAGAAATGCTAAAGTGCAGGATACCAAGACACAAAATGGGAACTAAATTAATTTCTGCACCTTTTGTTACCAGTGCAGCATCCAACCTTCTCAGGCTAGATGCAGAGCAAAGCTCCCTCCACGCTGCCTGACCCAAATGCCTTGACCCTAGGCTCAGAAGTGTATATTTTTAAATTGTGACATTTCTATTCCTCACTTTCATTGTGGACTTCCCAAGTAAAATTAGTCAATTTAGGGCTGATTTTCGGGCAGTTTTCTTACACTGTGGACATGTTGCTAAGGGTCTTGACTCTGAGGGGAAGGGTCTTGTTGTAGTTTCTGTTATCACAACGTGACCACGTGGTAACTTAAATTGCTGAGTTAGCGTGATACTGCCTAGGCTTCAGATATCAATTTCCTCGCTCTTTTCTCCCATTAAAACAGTAACGGTTGCTGCTAAACAGCTGACAGCCTGAACAGAAGTGGATGTGTTGGGAACATAGGGACAAGAATCGGCCCATTCTGCCTCTTGAGCCGATTGTGCCAGTCAAATGGTTTGCCTCATACTTGCTCACATTAAACTCCACCTGTCACATGTAGGTCAGATCTGGTGAGATGACAGATTTCCTACCCTAAAGACATTTGAGTGAATCTTTATTTCACCCCCTCTAGAGCAACTTTATTTTTTATAGTCGTTTGGTAGTACAGAACCTGAGTATTGCTGAAAGAGAGACATGTCTCAGCTTTTCACCTTGCACTCATCAGGACACTCACAAGAATACCCATATAATGAATGATACCTCAGGGTAATGCCTTGACCAATCAGGGTCAAGCTGCCTGGTTTAAAATTTCAAACAACGCTTGGCAGTTAACTCTCAGTCACCGTCAGTGGTGCATTCTCCATGACAACATCACTTGCCAACCAATCAGCACTCTCTTCACATACAGTACAAGTTGTTGTTTTCCCCCTTATATGGGTATTCTTGCGAGTGTCTTGATGAGTGCAAGACACAAAGCTTAGGCATGTCTCTTTTCTCAGCAGCTTTATTTTTCTTTATTCTTTCATTGGGATGCGGATGTCACAGCATTTGTTGTCCATCCCTAATTGTCCTTGAACTGAGTGGCTTGTTTGACCATTTCAGAGGGCAGTTAAGAGTCAACCACATTGTTGTGGGTCTGGAGTCACATGTAGGCTGGCAGGTTTTCCTCCCTTTAGTGAACCATATAAAACAAATCGACGATAGTGATAGTGAGACTAGCTTTTTCATATTCAAGATCCATTAAGTGAATTTAAATCCCATCAGCTGCCACAGTGGGATTTGAACCCGTGTCCCCAGAACATTAACCTGGCCTCTGGATTACTGGCCCTGTGATATTGCCACTATGCCACCATCTCCTCCCTATATCCTTCCTCAGGGACGGAGACAAAAATTGTACACAGTACCCCATATGTGCTCCTACTCATAGTCCACAACTGTATATAATCACCAAAACACTATGGTTGCAGCAAGATTTCCTTCAGCAAATATCCATTGTTCCTAATCTCAAGTCTTCTGTCTCCCAAACAATTTAATGTCACTGGACTAATAATCCAGATGCCAAGGGCGATACCTTGGGGGCTCGCGTTCGAATCCCAAATGATTAGTAAAAAATGTGGAATTGAAAGCTAGTCTGAGTAATGGTGACTCTGAAACTATCATCGATTGTTGTAAAAATCCACCTAGTTCACTTTAGGAAAGGAAATCTGCCATCCCTACCTGGTCTGGCCTACATGTGACTCCAGACCCACAGTAATGTGGTTGACTCTTAACTGCCCTTTGAAATGACCTAGCAAGCCACTCAGTTCAAGGGCAATTAGGGATGGACAACAAATGCTCACCTTGCCAGTGACACCCACATCCCAATGAAAGAGAGAAAAAAAATCGTTACCCATGTCAATAAGGATAAGTTGATTGTTTTGAAAGAACACACACATATACAAAGAATGGAGATTAAACAAATAGGAGGACTGACCTTACAAGTGCATGTTGTCAGGTGGGGCACTGACTTCTGCTAGTGACCCTGCTTAGAAAATTAGAATAAAATCAACTCAATTGCTGGTTGGGTTTTAAAGGATTGCTAGCAATAGAATAGTGAACCACCTTTGAATTCAACAACTTTAGATCACAACCACTGGTCCCAATTTCTCAGAGA
The DNA here is from genome assembly GCF_017639515.1 of Carcharodon carcharias. Taxonomy (NCBI): domain Eukaryota; kingdom Metazoa; phylum Chordata; class Chondrichthyes; order Lamniformes; family Lamnidae; genus Carcharodon; species Carcharodon carcharias. The sequence continues at coordinate 156,685,006 of NC_054476.1, read as the reverse complement.
GCAGGTGCTGACAATGTTTCTGTTGTGACCATTTACACCTCCTCTGGACCCAGCTTTTGTTTCCTCAGTATCCTCGACTACCCTGTTTTGCCAAAGCACCATCATCCCTTCTGCCATTTAATCATTCCTGCCCTCCACCAGGATGGGGGAGCACCACAGGATGGGCCTGTGACCGGAAACCAGTCCATACCCTTATCCCATGCCGACAAAAATTGGGGTGCTGGGAATACAGGAATTGGGTGCTTTCTGCCAATTTGAAAGGTCTGCGGACTCTCCCTGAGTCAATGAAAATCCAGCCCTGAATCACTGCGCAAAGGTAGGGTGGGTGGGGATTGTGGCTGAGTTATTGCAATCATGTCACAGGGCATCCTGAGAATATATTTTCATTGAGGAGTTATTCAAACGGGATGGATCACCACAAAGCAAGGGATGGACTGAGTGCTGCCATACTTACTGGGTTTGAACTGTAATGGAGCTTCTCAAATCTGAACTTCAAAGTCGGTCTTGGAGAGCTTTTACACTTTGCGGTGTCTGTGGAGAACAATAAACATTTGAAAAAACAGATAGATAGACAATGCAGTGCTCGGTGATGGGAGACCGAGACCCCAGCTTGTGACAATGGCAGTCGAACTTACCTCAGCTCTTTTTTTCAATTGAAACACACGTGACGGGGCCCAAAACTGTACGCACCCTCGAGGTTGGAGAGAGTAGGAGAGAAGCCAAGATAAATCAAGGTGTGGTGGTTAGCTCACTTGTCACTGCAGACCCTGATGAACACCAGGTTTACCTGCACCATATCACATTATCTCTTGAGGTTTCACACAGCAAATTACTTCTCTGAAATGCAATGACTTTTGTTATTCAGGCAAGCAAAAGAGGGCCAAGTTGTACTAGCTTCCTGCAGTTGGCTACATTAAGGTCCAGGACTCCGCCTCCAGAGTTGGCTGTTGTTCCTGTTTAAACTCTAGACACCAGAGACAGAATTTTACGCCGGCGGTATCTTACGGTCCCACCAAAATCAATGGACCACTTCAGAGACACAACCACACTGGTATCAGCCACACCAGGCAAAATCAGGTTTCCTTCCCTAAAGGGCATTAGTGAAGCATTCACTTTTACTGATACCAGCTTTTACTTCTAGAGCTTTTAAACTGAATTCACATCAGCAAATGCCATGGTGAGGTTTGAACCCACGTTTTCTAGATTATTAGTCCGGGCCTTTGGATTTTGAGTCCAGTAACATAACCATTAAATTAAAATTGGTGAAAGCTCTCAATCTCTGTACACTCACCAGGAACTCAATCAGGCCCCCTAGACAGCACCTTCCAAACCCACAACTGCTGCCATCCTAGTGGGACAAGGGCAGCAGATAGATGGGAACACCCCTACCTGGAAGTTCCTCTCCAAGCCATTCACTACCCTCACTTGGAAATATATCGCTGTTCCTTCACTGTTGCTGGGTCAAAATCTTGGCACTCCCTCCCTAACAGCACTGTGGGTGTACCTGTACACTGCAGTGGTTCAAGAAGGCAGCTCACCAGCACCTTCTCAAGGGCAATTAGGGATGGGCAATAAATGCTAACCCAGCCAGCAATGCCAACATCCCATAAATGAATTAAAAAAAAACTCTGTCCCTGTAACAAGTTATTTAGACAGACTGGGTCCCACACCCAGGTATAGTGCTGGCAACTACGCAGCTGGAGAGTTGTGACTGGATATTTCAAAGCCAATCAGAAGTATAGTTCCGTTTCGATATGTTTTCTTGTGCACTCACAATGCTTTATATGAAGCAGCCACCAGTTACACAATTGGGGGAAGCCAACCTAGCATCTCAACATAAATTTTAAATCATCTTAAAAGTTCAAGCCCATCCCACAATTGGATTCTGCTCCCATAACTTGTTTTTTATTTGTTCATGGGATGTGGGCCTCACTGGCAAGGCCAGCACTTACTGCCCGTCCCTAATTGTCCTCGAGTAGGTGGCGGTGAGCCACTTTCTGAACTGCTGCAGTCCCTGTGATGTAGGTACACCCACACAGTGCTGTTAGACAGGAAGTTCCCAGGATTTTGTGTCAGCAACGATGAAGGAACAGTAATATATTTCTATGCCAGGATGGTGTGTGACTTGGGGGGAACTTGCAGGTAGTAGTGTTCCCATGATCCTGCTGCCCTTGTTCTTCCAGGTGGTGGAGGTTGCGGGTTTGGAAGGCACTGTTGAAGACACCTCGGTGAGTTGCTGTAGCTCATCTTGTGGATGGTGCATGCAACAGTCAGTGTGGCAGTGGTTTAGGGAGTGAATGTTTAATGTGGTGGGTCATCCCTCTCACCCCTAGCCTCCAAATTCACATTCCATTGCAACCTTTTCTAAAGCAGTCGATTGGTAGTACAGAACTTGAATATTGCTGAAAGAGAAACATGCTGTCGAAGCTTTTTGACTTGCACACAACAGGACAAATGTAAGAATGCCAAGTTTCAAACAATCACAACAATTTATACTACAGGAGAAAAGGGATTCTGATTGGTTGGCAAGTTGACTCTGTTTGGCTAAGGTGTTGCCATGGAAAAAGCAACAGGGAACTGTAGGCTCCCCAAGCTCCCTTATGTTGACACAAAGGACAATGTTCTCCTGAACCTCCCTTTCTCCTGATCTTTCTTTAACTCCTGACTTCAACTTAATGAGCTTATGTGCCATCTCCTCCCCCACTCAGTACAAGAGCTCTTTACCTTATTGAATCTTTCGCTTCCAACAATCTGCAGGCTTAGAAGCCAAGCAAGGCATCAGTTATTTCATAGAATCGTAGAATGGTACTGCTTAGGAGACCATTCAGCCCATCATGCCTGTGCTGGCTCTTTGAAAGAGCTATGCAAATAGTCCTGTGCCCCTGCCCTTTCACATAGCCCTGCAAATTTTCTCCCCTTCAAGTATTTATCCAGTTCTGCTTTTTGATAGTTATTAAATGTGCTTCCATCAATCTCCCAGGTCACAACAACACACTGTGTAAAAAAAAATCCTCATTTGCTCTTCTGGTTTAACTCTCAATGGTCCATACAATTGCTGGGGCAATTCAGCTAGGTTTTTGAATGAATAAACAGCTGGACAGGCAAGAATCGATGAGATACCGACCTGTGGGGCTCTTGCACAAGCTCGTTTGGCTTGAGCCACTTTGGTTTTCATTGCAGTAAGCAGAAACATCTTGCCTGAAAGGGAATGCTGTAGGTGGCTGATTACCCTGTAAGGATAGAAAGAAAGTTCACCAGTTAGGCAACTGACATAACAATGATCAATAATTAGTACCCTAAGTTACCATATATTTACATAATGGCCTGAATTTTGCTGTAATAATAATAATAATAATGAGGCTATCACCATTCACCATTATTACAGTGAAATTGAACAGTAACTTCTAGCATCCTCACATGCACAGTTAAACATGGCAACCCAAAGGTTGCTCTCACAGATTCTCTGCTCTTCCACAGGAGGCAGGGTTTGCTGTCCTCATCTATCAAGTGGCATCAAAATCACTGTAACAGTGTGAACTTGGGGTTATTGCCAACTAGTCCCACACTAAAAGAGCTGAAAAATCTAGGTCTGATATAATTAAGAGTAGGTGAGTCTTTAACACAGAGTAATAAATAATAATTACTGCTGAACAGCTTCTCTGGCCCTCAAAATTTAACAGGAGGTCTCATTTCCTCAGAAGAAACTTAATGTTGCGGATTTTGAAACAAATAAAAATTCGAATGAGTTTTTTGCACTTTTCTTTTTGTCTCTTTTATCCCTTTCCCTTAATCCCATCTGCATTTTCCAATCTTTATTTTGCTTCCTATATATGATTTAAATGCAATATGTATTTCCTGTTTCACACCTTGAGGCCAGGGTTTTCCCACAGGCTTTGGGACCGAATGGAGATCCTGAGTCCCACTAGGGTAGCTCTTTTCCCAGATGATGCCTCCTAATTGGTCACCACTGAGCTCGCCATTCAATTACTGATGGGGGGGGGGGTGGGGGAGGTTCTGATGCTGCTGGCCCAATCACAGTGCTGGCTGCTCCAGAGCCTCGACAACGCCTTCGAGAGTGGCGGGCGCTACGGAGGCAAGGGTTTGGGCCGTGGGTGAAATCTTTGCAGTGGGCAGCTGATTCTCATTCCTACCCACCCTAGGGAAACATTCCTGGAGGCGTGAAGCCGTCCCAATGTGGCTCCCCTCTATTTCCCCGGCAACACCCATCCCCCCCACCTCCGCCTCCACTCCCTCCATCTTGGGGTTGGGAAAATTCAGCTCTGATTGATTGAAGAGCTTTACTGGTGTTCTCCCTGTTCACAGATGCCACAGATCCCCTGTAGATAGCGCCACATTGAACCCTGCATTAATGGAAATCTCCACTGACAAGCCCATGACAAGTCTGTTGGTGATTGTAAGTGAGCTGAACAGTGAAAGTTGTTCCTTTGCTACGGAGAGGAAAATTTGGATTTATGTATTATATTCTTGTCTTTCTTTCTGAAGGCGGCAATGGGAGTTCCATGGGTGACAATGGCTCTCTCTCTGCCATCCAGTACCTTCTTCGTGGCATTGGATGTTAGATGGCTATTTGATTGTATTTTGGTGGAAGGGGGCATCAAAGCTGATTGTTCCCTTGTTACTTCACCACACACATGCATTTTCCATTAGGGTATCACTGAGTAGCGGTCCAGAGCAGGGAACTCTGCATAATGTTATATTTTGCTCTCTTTATTGCAAAGCTGCTGAGGGCAATTGCACTAGACTGTTGCTTTAGTTAAGATCAGCCAACTCAACACAAGCCAGGGGTAGAATCTGGGACCTACCTGACCTCTTTGACTCATATTTAAAACCTTTTACTCCGGGTGGTCAGGTAAACATCTGGAGTGTGCAGACTCACTGAAGAGTCAGTTCGGACTCAAAATGTTAACACTGTTTCTCTCTCCACAGATGCTGCCAGACCTGCTGAGTTTTCCCATCACTGTTTTTATTTCAGAACTCCAGCATCCGCAGTATTTTGCTTTTATTCTGGAGTATGTACGTGAGCACGAAAACTGTGTGACAACACTGAGGCTTTCTTACACTGACAGTCTGTGACAGGTAGGTTGACCTCGCCCATTTTACTGTGTATCTGTTCCAGTAGCTCTCCCCGAGGCAGATCCTGCATATACTCACTGTGTTGGCCTCGTATTCCTCCAATACTTCATTCTCGCCAGCCGTGCTGCTGAAGCTACTCGTACTTGACGATGAACGGGAGATGTTGCCCCTGCCATTCTCCTTGAGTTTGTTGAAGGTTCTGCCGAAGAGTAATGAGTGACAACATGAGAAGCTAGGATTATGCCATGTGGCGCTGCCTTCATCACTTGGTAAGAGAGCAGCAGAGCACCATCAACAGTGGCTACAAATAGGACGATGGGGTTGACCAAGCCTGACAGAGAAATGGTGTATTAGCATGGCACATGGCTGGAACACCAACAGATTAGAAGGACATGGGTCAACACTCAGTTCTGGTGCTTGGGCAAGGTATTAAGTGCAAGCAAGCTCAACAGGAAAAGTTCATGAGCAATTCTTGGCCACGTTTCCCACTGTGATACATGTCATTGAAGATACAGTTGCAAATAAAAAAGTGTTACTGAAAAATGTCGAGAGAGGCACACATTGGCATTTCTCCTGGTGTTTAATGCTGTTGACGTTACCTGTCTTTGTTGGGGCCCATTTCAGGAGAGCTTGGGTTGGAGGATGTTTCCCATCTGATGTCCGATGAGATCTGACCACTCTCAGGGGTCCTCGTTAAACTCGACAGGCTTTCACTGCCACAGAAAAATTAAAGTCAACACGTCAGTGTCACCTTTAGAGAATATGTTAACTATTCTCCTTTTGAATTTGTCCCTTAACATTATGCAAGGTCACACTGAGGCACTTCAAATTCTCCTCAATAGCCTCGATTCCTGGTGCTGTGAAATCAGCCCCATTTATACCCCAAACAAATTGTGCGTTTCACAGCTGCCTGGCTTCAGCCAAAACAGCATCAGTCAAGATTTTACTTTCAGTGTGAGCTAACCTGTAGGAGGATATGCTGGTAGGGTGGGAGGAGATAGGTATCATCACAAACCAGATGGGCCAAATGGCCTGTTGAACAATTCCATGTAATTCCCTGTAATCTCATTCTTACACTAGCCACATTATAACCACAACCAATGAGATTTGAACCTTACAAATGGAATCAAGGGGTTCTGTAGACCGTCAATGTTATGTTCTTTTTCTGTGATGTAAACATACCAATCATACATAAGGATTGGTGAAACAATAATGTGGGATCTTATTTGAAGTTAAGACTTTATATAGAGAGTTATTAGGAGGCTAAGTATAGTATTGCCTGCTGCTTGCGTACTGCCTACAAGTCATGGGACTAGTACATCACATATGACATCGATTGACAGTAATTTAAGATATGCCCCCTTAAAGGCATATGTTCTCATATCACAACATCCCCTTTTATCCTAACTAAAGGTTTACCTCTAAAGAATCAAACAACAACCAACATCTAGGAACCCTTTAAGTGTAAAGTAAGATAGCCATGACAAAGGGGGAAACGTCCAGTTGTGGGAAGGGACATTGGGGCAACCGTTCCAGGCTGGAGCACAGTAATATGATTTTTCTATAGTTTCTGACCTTTTAAATGAGTCACACCTCTTTAACAGTGTCAAATGCATTATTCCTGGCATGTTGTGAGCCTTCTGCTAAACTTGTACATCAGTAACAACAACTTCCATTCATAAAGCGCCTTCAAACTAATAAAACATCCCAAGGCGTTTCACAGGAAATTTGACACCAAGCCACAGGGGGAGATATTAAGACTGGAGACCAAAAACGATTGGCTTTAAGATGTGCCTTAAAGGAGGAGAGGGAGGTAGAGAGGTGGAGAGTTTAGGGAGGAGATTTCAGAGCTTGGGTCACAGATAGCTGGTGGAACGGCTGCTAACGATGAAGTGAAGGAAATCGGGATGTGCAAGAGCCAGAGTTGGAGGAGCGTGGAGATCTCGGAAGGTGGTTTGACTGGATGAGGTTAGAGGTAGGAATGGGCAAAACCATTGGATGGATTTGGAAACAAGGGTGATCATTTTAAAATCAAGGAATTGTCGGACAAGCACAACAACAAAAAAGCCTGCCAATATCTCTGAAACCCTGCAGTATCCTTAGCTCTGGTCATTCTGCTCATCTTGATTCAATAGCTAGCTGCCTTACTCAGTTACTTTCAGTCGGAATGCTTAAACATCCTATTTAATTAAGGTAGGTCAACAGCTTTGTTAAGCTGCTCATTTAACCATTTGGAAAAAAAGTTTCCTGTCACTAACACAAATCACTAAAAATAAAACCTCAATCTGAACTGAGTAGCTGCCTTTAAAGAGCCAGGACCACTGTTAAAGGGTTGAAAATACTCCAGGATTGTCATGGAGTGTCCAGGAATAAAGAGGAAGGTCGTGGACACTTGTGCACAATCTAGGGGGACAAAAATTATGGGGGCATGATTTTTTTAAATTTTCACTGCTTATTAGTTATATAAAAGTTTGGAGGTGAAGAAACAGCTGTTTGAATGGCTGAGGCAGTTGGAGGCGACTGGTCATTTGTGGAAACGCCCAGGAAAATGTGCTAGAGCTGGCAATTCTAGTCACAAATCATCAGCATGGTTTGGGTTTATATACCAAGTGCTTCATCACTGAGTCCTAGTCATAGCCGTAAAGTCATTATGGTCAAAAGGAGGCCATTTGGCCCATCCAGTCCATGTTGACTCTCTGTGCAGCAATCCAGTCAGCCCCATTTCCCCTGCTCTATCCCCCGTAACCTGCGAGTTTGCTTCCTTCAAAATGTGGCAACCAATTTCCTTGAGAAATCTGGATGAAGGGTCAAGATCCAAAGCGCAAGACTAAGGTCCGGATTTTCTAGTCTCGTCCACCGCTGGGATCATCCGGTACCGCTGAAAGTCAATGGATTTTTGGCTGGGCTGCCGAATCTCCCTCAGCGGGTCCCACCACAACAGGACAAGAAAGTCCCAGCCTAAGTGTTTATAATCCGTTTTAGCACTATTACTCAGATAGGGTTACCAACTCTGGTCGGCCTGACATCTGCAGGATTTCCAACTGCCCCATCTAGCAAATCAGCCTTTCTTCGCCATCTAAATGTTTTTATAACCGATCCACGATAGTATCCAAAGGAAATGAAAAGCAGCACTCGATGTTTTTGTTCAATCTCCTAGGATCTTTCTCCTGGGTTGCTTGCGACAATGCCCAGGAGAATAATCGTCAATTTTAGAGACTCCAGGGCAATCCTGGAGAGTTGGCAATCCTATACTCGGGAGGCCGTCTCTAGAGCATCTCAAGCTTTATCTCAAAATGCCCGCCTTTGCAGAAGTAGGTGAAATATGGGCCACAGAACTGGGACAGCAGCAACTGGAACATAGAATATTGTGGGATGAGTGTTAGGGCACCAATCATCTAAACTTTGGAGTCAAATGGCTGATGTCAGATAGGCCCTCTGTTGCCCAATTTTCCATTCTATCAACTTCAACTCGCCAAGGCTCCTTCAACAGCACCTTCCAAACCCACGACCTTTACCACCTAAAAGGAAAGACAAGTGAAGAGGGTGCATTGGAACATCACCACCTGCAAGTTCCCTTCCAAGTCACACACTATCCTGACTTGGAAATATATCACCGTTCCTTCAAAATCCTGGAACTCCCTCCCTAACAGCACTGTGGGTGTACCTACACCACCTGGACTACAGTGGTTCAAGGAGGTGGCTCACCACCACCTTCTGAAGCAAATTAGGGATGGGCAATAAATGCTGGCCTAGTATTTGGCCTAGTGTTGCAGCTTTACCCAGTCTGGCCTACATGTGACTCTCAATCCACAGCAATGTGGTTGACTCTTAACTGCCCCCTGAAATAGCCTAGCAAGCCACTAAGTTCAAGGGCAATTGAGGATGGAGAACAAATGCTGGTCTTACCAGTGTGGCCCTCCATCCCATGGAAAAATAAAGAAAAAAAATATCAAGAGGGGAGATGAGGCAAAATGTTTTCATTTCGAATTATTAAATCTGAATGCTCTACTTGAAAGGGTGGTGGATGCTGATTCCCTCAATAACTTTAAAAGGAAGATGGGTGGGTCCTTGCCAATGAGGAGCTTACAGGGTTACTGTCAAAAAGCAGTGACGTGGGACTAAACATGACTGCTCTTTCAAAGAGTCAGTACAGGCACGATGGGCTGAATGGCCTTCTTCTGTGCTGTAAGCTTCAATAATTCTTCCATGTATCACATGTTAGGGTGGGGTGGGTCAGGGTTAGGATGCCAATCATTTAAACTTTTGGTGTCCAATGGCTGATGTCAGATAGGCCCTTTGTTGCCCAATTTTCCTGTCTACCAACTTCAACTCGCCAAGGCTCCTTCGACTGGACCTTCCAAACCCATGACCTCTACCACCTGGAAGGACAAGGGCAGCAGATGCATAAGAATATCACCACCTGCAAGTGCCCCTACATGTATCACCAGCAACAAGGTTCGAAAGGGTACAAGTGAAGTCAAGGTAAAAAGAGACGGTTACAAAGTAACTGAAGAGAAACAGAGGTCACATGCTTACCACCGTGGTCTGCCATCCAATTGACTATCTGAGCTTGTATGGGGCCGAGGAAAGAGAGCTGATCTCCTTTTTACTGGGCTCTTCAGAAGCTTTGCTTGCTGCCAAAGTAAACGAGAAGTTTGTTATGCTAAGAGATTGCTACATCATTGTCGAAATAGGTGAAATATGGGCGACAGAACCAGAACAACAGCAATTGTGGTTCAGATGTCAGCAGAAGCCGGTGAATTTTCTCGATTCTAGTAGCCTCTCCTTTGCCCTGATGACAGTGACAGGGATTGTAGATCATCTATATCACAGGTTAAACTGCCTGATGGATATGGTCACATCGGTGCTTGGATAAAGCCATGAACCAAGACTAAGATTATTGTGCCAAAAGCTAACCTCAAACTCCTCATGAGATTGGACAATGGCCCAGCCTCATGGATTGACAAGTTTGAAGCATTTTCATTAAATTCCAGTTACCATAATGTCCCAACCATCAGTGCAAATAGGACTGAAGTCCGGATCATGAGCTGCCTGGAAAAACTCAGCCCTCAGTTTCCAGTCCGAGATTGGGCAATGTCCTAGGGTAACACTTGCAGGATATGGCCCAGTGTCATTTCTAGTTATGTGAAATGGACACCGTACATCTCTGAACTTACCCTTCCTGTACCTGAGCTTCAACCCGCCTGACAGATATTTATAGGCTTCTTGTAGCTGTGGATGTTGACAGAACAGATATTTTGCCGTGTTCCCTACACTTTTGTGAACTTCATTAATTGAATACATTTGAGAGCTTGGCAGACTGTTTGATGTGCAATTTTATTCTAAATCATTTTTAGTTCTAATATAATTTTGGCTAATGAAAATTAACTATAACTGTTGTGAATAGTTTATGAAATTCCCCATGGTGGAAGGGAACTGGCCCACCACTTATATGGAGATTTACATTCATCTTCTTAATCGTAGGTTCCTGTAGTTTTTCTCCCCTATTTCTGTGAGGATGTGACTGCCCTCTAAGGAGCAGATGCCTGCAATCATCTGATTCTACCCACGGACCCGTCATCATTCATAGGGTTGTGGGGAAAGAGCAGGGGAGTAGGATTAATTGGACAGCTCTTTCAAAGAGTCAGCACTGGCACGATGTGCTGAATGGCCTCCACTTGTGCAGTACAATCCTATCTTGTAACGTCGCCTCGAACGGGCCTTCCAGCAGGATGATGACCGAAAGCCTCAGCTAACAGTTACTGAGTGGTCCTTTGCTGCATGCCTAAGGGTGGAGTGATGTGTACTCACGTTAGGGGGGTGCTTGATGATTTCCATCACGCTGTGTGGGATCCCACCACTCTGGCTGCCCGGCAACCCTCCGCTGTAGTGTTTCTTGTGGCTCGACACCATGGTCTCCATCGAGTGGCTGCGAACGCGGATCGCCCTCTGTTTTAGAAAGAAAGATGCGGTCTGTGAAGTGCACGAAGGGTTCTGTCTCTGATTCAAAAATCAATCGGTGATACAAATCTGCATCGTTCACTTCTCAGCTCATTGTGATTTTCTACCTAGCTGGCTCACCATTGTTCAGCTTATTTCTATAGCACAGGCTGGAATTTCACAGCACCCCTGCATTTTCTATTCCAGAAAGCTAGTTGGTGAAGGATAGTGCTGCAGCCAATCTTTACTCTGCCTTACATTTATTTATGAAATGACACATTACAAGCACATACCTCCTAGCTCACTGCATAAAGAGTGTCTCTTTATACTGGTTTGAGTAGAACAGTAAAATAAGCAAATGAACTAATAAACAAATGGACCAATTAACAGCCCCAAGTGTTTCTCTATATATGCTTAAGTGAAACCCTAATTAATGCCCTGCACCTACATATAATTAAACACAAATGGCATTCAATTAGCACAGTACCTCTATTAGTAGGAGGTTATCGGCAGGTACTTGTATACAGCAGTTCAAGCGTCAACCAAGCCTATTGTTTTTTTTTCACTGTTTTGCTGAATTTAGCATTCGTCAAGGTGAAAGATGTTGGTGCCCTTTTCATGTCAGGAAGTGTCAGCATTTCTAGGCCAGGTATAGAGTGTTAATTAATCATTCCTCTCTCTGTCCTATCACAGATTTTTCCCTTTTCTTCCTTCCCTGCTCCCACTTTACCCAGGCTCTGTGATGGCTTAAAAAGTCATTCATCTTTGACATCTTCCCATTCTGACAAAAGCTCATTGACCTGATGTCTCTCTCCAGAAATGCTGCCAGACTTGCTTTGTTGAGGGTTTCAGCATTTTTTGTTTTTATTTCATATTCGCAGCATCTTCAGTGTTTTTGTTTTTGTTTCAGGTATGGTAAGGTTGGTGGGGTACAAGGTATGGTGGCCCATAACCTGCCCCAGGATTGTGCCTTAGCAACAAACTCGCAGGGGTATCCCATACTGCACCAATGTGATATTTTTTCTACTCTAACTGAGCTCATCCAAGACTCCAATGTACATGCCCTAAGTCCAGCTCACCCATCACTCCTGTGCTCGCTGACTTACATTGACTCACGGTTTGGTAATGCCTTGATTTTAAAATTCTCATCTTTATTTGTAAACCCCTCCATGACCGCATTCTATTCCATCTTTGAAGCCTGCTCCAGCTCCAGAACCCTCATCCAATTCTGGCCTCTTGCGTGTACCCAATTTCCATCATTCCGCCATTGGCTGTGTTTTCAGGTGTCTGAATTCTGGAATTCCTTCAGCCTCTCCATTTCACTTTCCTCCATGAACATGCTCCTTTACAACCTTGATCTTGCCCTAAGCTTTCACCTCTCCTAATATCTCCTTATATGTCTTGGTATCACACTTTGCTTGATAATATTTTTGTAAAGTGCCTTGTGATGAGTTACATGAAGGGCACGACAGGAATGCAAATTATTTTTGTTGCTGCTGCCACACAGAATATTTGGACAGGATTACCAATTTAATGCTAAATCACAGATGGCATGTGGCTAGCCAAAATCTATCTCACCTTTTAAAAAAACAAAAGACCAGCAAGTGCAGACTTAGCTCCCCACTACCCTCCTCCAGACGAGAACCTGTCAATGTCAGCGGAGCTGTCCCTACAGATCCATTTTTCCAACAGGAAACCACGTTTATCCTCATCTATTTCTGCACCTTATTAGCTGTGGACATTCATGGTCACCATACACGAGCAAAGCATCAGAACCAAACTTAAAATTCTGCCCTGCGCTGCCTTTGTTTTAGAAGCTATTTGAGGTACACTTTACCAATGTCATCTTGTCCCATCCCATGAACCCACCCCCCACAATCACAAAAAAAAGCCCCCAAGCAGGATTTAGTTTCTACTCCCTGTTTAAAGTGGAAGATTAATTGCTCAAAGATAACTGGGCCTGGAATGTGAAAAATGTTTCACCTTAAAAGTTGTGAAGGCTTTTGTCAATGGGGCTTTTATTTAATCCCAGGCTCACTCATTGCCAAAGCCAATGCCCTTTTGCATTATTTTTGTTTTGTGATTAAAGCAGTCGAGGGTGAAAAAGAATTCATTATGAGAAGTTTAGCTGCCTCTCCCAAATCATTCCAAACTTGATTTTCCTTACGCTTCGGCTGTGAAATTAAAGGTTGGGATTAAGCAGCTTTTCTTTTCAACACTGCTTCCGCTTCAAGGCCAAAGGCTGGAGGTGGCAACATTCAAAGCATCAGAAAAACGCACATCTGTAGCAGCTCCCCACAGAATCTTGAGGTGCAGGCCTGAGTACTACTTGTGTACTACGAGAGATCCTTATTCCTCATTATTTTTCATCTGTCACTCATTTTTAAAAAATAAATAACAGAATCACAAATGAAATTACCAATCGTGTAAAAGCATTTCATCCTGTAATTTTAAAGAACATACATTTCACGTGCTCCGCATAACCAAAGTACTTCACACCTGTCATGAGGCTATCCCCTTTTCTTTTTGAAAACATGACTTCAACTTTCAACTGACTTGGAAATTTTGCAATTTGAAATGAGACACGACAACCTACTTAAAAATGCAAGGCCACCTTCCAAGGTGAAGACAAAAAAGTAAACAAGACACCCTCAGGGGAGTGTGAAGAGAGGATCATTTCCTACAATTCAAAGATCTATCGTCACTGTCTGAGGAAGAGACATTAAAATGCCAAGTGATGAATATTGAATCAACGGCTGCCACCGGCAGACCCGCTCAAAACCCCTTGGAAATACACAATGGGTGAAATATAACAGGCCAGACTGCAGGCTCTGAGGAGAGATTGCAAGTGACACAGGTAATGTCAAGAAAGCTTTCAGCAGAGGAAAGGAGCTGAAAAGCTGTGCTCTCTCCCTCCTTCTCTCTCTTTTGGAAAAAGTGTGCATCACCCGGTTTGAGAAGTCAATTATCAGAAACCTACCAGCAAACTGAGGCCTCATAACTGCAAAATCTTCTACATCTGACCACATCCAAGAAAGCGGCTAGCCTAAATTATCTGCAACATTTAAAACCTACACCTCAAGTAAAATTAAAGGATGCTTAAATGTCCATATTCTTTTAACTTCTTTTAAAAATTGGATTCTAACTTCCCTTATTTTTGATACCTGTGTGTGAGACATATTGTGTTTTTATTATTTTTTTTCTCCGGTTTAGTGGTTAATAAATTAGCTCTTTAACTCAAGAAAACCTTTTGTTTGATTGGCTCCTTCTTGCTCCCAGCTTAAATAGTTAAATGCATTCTGATTTGAAAAATTAATCCTTGTGAAAAAGAACCTATGTTGCGACCAACTGAGGTGGTTGGGTAGAGTGGAGCCACTTCGCTCCTCCTCACCTGGTCAGAACGCATCAGATGAATGCATTAGCGATGTAGGTAAACACAGCAGCTAATCTGCACCCGGCAAGATCCCACCAGTAGCAATGAGATAAATAATCAGACAATATACACTCCCGGTGATGTTATTGGCCAGGACGTTGGGAGAGCTTCCCTGCTGTCCTTCAAATAGTGCTGTGGAATATTTTATGTGCACCTGAGAGGGCAAATGGGGCCATGGTTCAATGTCTCATCTGAAAGACAGCACCTCCAACAGTCTCGCACTGAACTGTCAGCCCAGGTTATATGTGCAAGTTTCTGGTGTAGCTCTTGAATCCACAACCTTCTGAGTGAAAGGTGGGTCTGTTGGTATTGAGCCAAGGCTGACCACTTTAAAATTTAAGCTATCCGGCACACTAAATAAAGACGATCAACAACTCATATAAAACTGACAAATTCTGACGATTGCCAGCAATTCAAGAACCAAAAAGGGAAAGGGGGGTTTAATAGTGAAGGTGGGACCGTCCATCAAAACCAACTAACAGGAAAGATTTTTCCTCAAAGGAGTTTCAGGTCTGAGAGTGTAACTTACAGACTGTTGCAAGAGATTCTTTTTCTTTTAATATATAAATATACATATATTTGGGGTGTGCGTACGTGTGTATTTCCAAGCTGACATACAATTCCTATATGACACATGCTTTGTGCATACATCCTCATCTCATCCCTCTCATACAACCTTCCAACAGATCTTTGCTCATCGAATTTTGACCCCTTGTGCATCCCTGATTTTAATCGCTCCACCATGGGTGGTCATACCTTCAGCTGCCTGGGGCACTAGGCTCAGGAATTCACTCCCTAAACTTCTTGGCCTTTCTACCTCACTTTCCTCCTTTAAGACTCCCCTTAAAACCTATCTCTTTGACCAAGGTTTTGGTCATCTGGCCTAACATTGCCTTATGTGGCTCGGTGTCAAATTTTGCTTTATAATGCTCTTGTGAAGCGCCTGAGCCGTTTTATCATGTTAAAATCACTATATAAATACAAGTTGTTGTTGTATGGTGCCTTTTAATGTGCCTCAAAAACACTGAGTGCTTCACATGCAATTGGTTGCTTTCAAGTAAAAGGTGATTTGCTGTGCGGGGAGATATGTTTTGTGCACAGTGATACCCACAGCATCAATGAGATGATTGACTCACTTGGCAGCAGTGGCTGAGGGAAGATATTGGCCAGGATATCAAGAGAACCCCTTACTCTTCTTCCAATAGTGTTATGGGATTCTTCTACTTTAGATGATGTCTTGAAGTGGAGATTGAATCACTGCCTGTGCCTCACTGACAGCCATCTGGTGGTTTATATTATGGAAGGGATTGCACTTCTGTTTTTCCTTCAGATGACTGATGGCAGCTTTCTAGTGGCAATGACTTTGAGCTTGCAGCGACATGCAAGCCTTCTGATGTCGGCTGCACAGGATCTCGAGTCACTTTTAGATGGTGAATCGATCCTCACTCTCAATGTCATACATTATATGCACGTGTTGTTTTTATTGGGAAACCTTGGTGAGAAGAACACCAAGATTGATAAGAGAATTTCCTGGGCTTTAAAAGGGCTGTAGATATGGGAGGTAGATAGGATGCAGGGGTTTCCCATTTTGTCATCCTGAGGAAAGTACAATTTGGTAACGGTCTTGATTTCAGCACAATAAGGATATCTAATCCATTTGGAGTGGAAGTTAGGGACATTGTTTTGGGTGTGCATTAGGGGGAAAGAAGGGTATTGTGTCATAGGTTTGGGATTAGGATTTTGGAGAGAGACAGTAGGGGTAAAGGGAACATCGTCTGATTGGGGTATGAAAAGCAGTGTTTAGATGGATCAGATTTTCACCATATACGCTAATGAAGGAATAGAAAGTTGTATATCCAATTTGCAGATTAACTAAGTTAGGTGGCCCAGTAAATTGTGTTAGATGGAACCAGAAAGTCACAAAAGGGGCCTGGACAGATTTATGTCCAAATAGCTGACAAGAGTACATCTGAAGTTTAAGAACAAGAGGTCTCCCTTTAAAGACTGAGCTTAGGAGAATTTTTACTCTGAGGGTTGTTAGTATGTGGAATTCTATTCCCCGGAGAGCAGTGGAGCCTCGGTCATTGAATTTATTCAAGGCTGAGTTGGATAGATTTTTGATAGACAAGGAAGTCAAGGGTTATGGGGGCAGGCAGGACAGTGGAATTGAGACCACAACCAGATCAGCCATGATCTTATTGAATGGTGGAGAAGGCTCAAAGGGCCAAATGACCTACTCCTGCTCTTAGGTTCTATGTTCCTGATGTGCCAGATTTGGATGCAACCTGTTCAAATGGGCGGCTTTACCTTGAAAGACTCTAGGAATCCTCCATGGCCGCCATTCTCCATCTTCTCTTCATCAGAGCCCAGCCCCAACATGGCCTGGGTCTGGCTGTGGAGCTCATCATGCAGGTTGTCCAGCAGCGCTGCTCGTGTGCGATTCTGTGCAGTGAGATTGAAAACATGTGATACCTCAATGTGACACACAAGAGTTTCCTAGACATCTTATTATACAGTGTATAAACTCTAGACTGGAGATAAACAAAAGATACTGCTTGTCTTGCCATACAGTGAAGTACTTTTTATTGTTCCACTCTTTGACATTAATCAAAACAATACTGAAAATAATCTACTTTGATTGAAAGTGCGCACAGCAAATTTCTCTCCTAATGTTAGACAGCAGCGTTGGCTCAATTGTTGAAAGAATCACTCTTCCTGCAGTCCTCATGATTTAAATGTGCATTCTTACCTCCAGCTTTGCAAACTTCTCAGACTTGTAGCAAGCGGATTCTGCATTGATGAGCTTTGTGAGCAGAAACTCTCTGAATTCAGGGCCCTAGGCATAAAAAGTGCACATTCAGGAGTTTGATTTGTGAAAAATATTTAACGATTGATTGATGTGGTGCCCCGAGTCTCCATAGCGATACCTCAAAGTGATGGATGGGGGAGTTTAACCCTATGGGTGCCTTGCTAATGCATTCCCAATCTCAAAAAGTTGCCACATAGAGGTAACAAGAACGGTAAAGCTGCTCCGCCACAGTGGTTGGATGGAGGTAAGAGAAGTCTAAAGAGCTTCATGGATGCAACCCATGTTATATGATTCTTCGGCACAGTACATAAGTTCACACCAGTACTGCAGAATCAGTAGTATAACATGTGATAACTACCATCACATGTTTCTGGACTATATCAATGGGAGATCATCGAGTTACAAAAAATACATTTAAATAACCCAAGAATCAAATTTCAAAAGATTCAGCTTCTAAATCCTTGTAATAGATGGACACCATCTGGCAAATAACATCAGGGATGAGAAAGAGCCATCAAAGTTAGCCCTCTAACACATCAACTGTTCCATCATAACAGCTCAATGTGTTCTGAATCATTCCAATGTTATCACGCCATTGCTTTGTTTGCAATATTATTGCAGACATTTATCACTTTGAGGACTCATAATGGCATACGAATGAAAGAAATAGGAGCAGGAGTAGGTCATACAGACCCTCGAGCCTGCTCTGTCATTCAATAAGATTATGGTTGACTTTCAGCCACAACTCCACTTTCTAGCCCGATTCCCATAGCCCTTGATTTCCATAGAGTCCAAAATCCATCAACCTTAGTCTTGAATATACTTAATTACTGAACATCCAAAGCTCTCTGGGGTGGAGAATCCAAATATTTCACAGCCCTCTGAGTGAAGAAATTTCTCTCCATTGGACTGAAATGGCTGTCCCCTATCCTGAGTCTATGAATCATAGGAACATAGGAGCAGGAATAGGCCACTCGACCTTTCAAACCAGCTCTGCCATTCAATAAGATCATGGATGATCTGATTGTGGTCTCAACTCCATCTTCCTGTTTGCCCCCATAACCTTTGACTCTCTTGTCTGTCAAAAATCTATCTAACTCAGCCTTGAATAAATTCAATGACCCAGACTCCACTAGTCTCTGGGAAAGAGAATTCCACAGACTAATGATCCTCAAGAAAAAATAATTCTCCTTATCTCCATCTTGAAAGGGAGACCTCTAGTTCTAGTGTCCGCCACCAGAGGAAACATCTTCCTGGTATCCACTCTATAAAGTCCCTTCAGGAGCTTATATGTTTCAATAAGATCACCTCTCATTCTTCTAAACTCCAGTGGGTTTAGGCCCAAACTGTTCAACCTTTCTTTATAAAATAATCCCTTCATCGCAGAAATGAGTTGAGTCAGCCTTCTCTGAACTGTTTCTAACACAACAATTATATCTTTTTTCAAATAAGGAGACCAAACTGTACACAGTACTCCAGATCTGGTCTCACTAAGGCCCTGAATAACTGCAGTAAAATTTCCCTACTTTTATATTCCATTCCTCTTGCAATAAACACCAACATGCCATTTGTCTTCCTAATCACTTGCTGTACCTGCATACTAATTCCTTGTGATGCATGTGGGACACCCAGATTCCCCTGTGCCACCGAGTTCTGCCATCTCTCGCCATTTCCCTGCCAAAGTGCATAAGTTCACATTTTCCCACATTATACTCCATCTGCCAATTATTTTTTGCCCGTTCTCTTAACCGGTCTAAATCTCTTTGTAGGCTCATTACCTCCTCTTGACAAGTTACTTTCCGACTTATCTTGGCATCATTAGCAAATTTAGCTACCATACATTCAGTCCCTTCATCCAAGTCATTGATAAAGATTGTGAATAGCTGAGCCTCCTAGTTCTAGACTCTCCAGCCAAGGGAAACAACCTCCCAACATCCTTTCTGTAAGAGATGCCTGTTGTATAGAAGATTCCACCCTGTAAATACAAAATAAGCTTTACTGGACATGAATTAAACCTGCTTACCTTTTTAAACACAGGTGGGCTTGGCAACTGTGGGCCAAAGAGACGAACACCCTCTCGAGCAGTGACTGAAACCTGACAAGGATGAGAGGATTATTATCAGAGAGCATCTTTTGAGTGAATCTAAGCCCACATTAAATCAGGTGTACAGTGGGTGCCATTTATATGCACATCAATTGAATGGCCTTCTCCTGTGCTTATGAGTTTGATTTATGAATGACTTGAATGGACAAGGTGTGTAAAAAAGGCTATTGGTTCGCTGAGTGTAATTCACGCCACTGATTAAAATTGGTTTCACCCCCCACTTTGTGTCATAAAGAAAAGATGGCAATGTGACAAATAAGTCAGATGCCATTAGAATGGACAAGTTGGCATTAATACTCCATTATTGTTGTGTGGCTGGTTCAGATGGTTCAATTCTTCCCCTTATTTCTTTGACCCAATATGTTACCTTATAAGTAGTTTTATCTGCACAGGAAGACTCCACCTGCACCACAATGTACGCGTGAAGGAAATTGGAAGCGATCATATCCGGAACAAAAGGTGTGTTTTCTTCTTGGAACACGATAGCCACAATGTCATTCCCGATATGTCGTTTTCTTTGCAGCTGGTGATGCAGAAACTCAAAGTTTAGCCAAAGTGAATTCTACCTCTTAAAATTAGGAAGAAATCACATTTCCAGTCACCAGGGAGAACTTAAATGCTCAATTATAACACTCATCCATTCACAGAGCTCGATATTCGGATATATCTATTTGCTAACCCTTTGCTTTCTCTCCCTTTCTTGTAAAGGAGCTGACTCGCACTAGGAGGGGTATTATTCCAGGGATATGAGGTGACCTCTGTTACTTCCCTCAACTGGACAATCATTGAGTAGGAGGGTGGGCAAGCTGGTCAAGAATGGTGAGCATCACAACTAAGGCAGATCCACATGGGCATCTACCAACAAGAATTGTGAGATACCATTCAGGACAAGAAGCCGGGGCCAATTTCTCCTTTCCTTAACTGAGACACACTGATGAATATTCTGTCATCTCTACTAGTCAAGATCACGTATCTCAGTACAGACCTGGGATTTTCCCTGGCATGTGACTCAGGTACTGACTGGTCACTGTGGGAAACCGTGATGCTAACAGCGGAATATTTCCATTTCTAGAATCCATCTCTTGTGAAACTTGATCGTGTGTTATTAAAGCTCCCTTGTGGTGTTGGGTAACATGTTGCTTGGACACCAGGAACTGATGACAGCTTACTCAGAAATACAAACCTAACTGTGAATGGAAGTAGAGGACAAGAGCAGGAGCTTCACCTACATTTGGTTCTTGTTCTAGAAGCAGTTGAATCATTTCCTACAGCCACAAATATCTTAGATCAAATGAAATTCAAAGTAAATGTTTTGTACGAGTTATGACGTTGTTGAAACTGAATACTTTTCTGAATACTCCGAGTAACAGCTGGGAGTTTACTCATTGACCCTTCCTTTCTTTTGGAATTCAGAACTTGTTCTTCTACCAATATGTCTTTATGAAAAAAGTAAGATCAAATCCTTGCAAGTTACACAAGACACACTGGTCATAAAATTTCCTGCCAATTAACAACAGGTTACTTTTTGAAGGAACATAAGAACAGGAATATGGCATTCAGCCCGGGAGCCTGTTTTTGCACAGGGTGAATTGCCCTTGCAGACAGCCAACACAGACACGACAGGCCGAATGGCCTCCTTCTGTGCTGTAACCATTCGATTACGATTGATCTGTATCTCAACTCCATCTACCTCCTTTCATTATCGAGCTCTGTAACATGCAATACACTTGACAAGCAAATGATAAACTTCCAGAAATCAGTATTTCCAAGATTTGTGATTCACAGTAGGGGTCATAATGTTCCATCCAAGTAAGAGTCTTGAGCTAACGCTGCCAAAGATGTCAGTTCTGAGTGTTTCAGTGCTACCTCAGGACTCTTGCTTGGAAATGATCTGAAGGCAGCCTTGAGGAAATGTGAATATTGGCACTGCTGCCTGCATCAGCGATGTGCCTGAACAGTAGTCTTATTGCAGCAAGGATTCTCACCTAGATTATTTACCTTCAGTGGTATTATATACTCTTTAGTATAACATTTCACAGAAATGGAAAAGAACCCGGCTATCTTGTGGCTGGTGAATGATGTTTATAAAGTGTTTAAGAACAAAAGAAACAGGAGCAGGAGCAGCCTGCCTGACCATTCAATATGATCATCTTCGGTCTTAACTGCACTTTCCTGCCTGATTCCCATGCCCCTTGATTTCTTAAGAGTGTAAAGATCTGTCTATCCCAACATTGGAAATATGCAGTGAAGGAGCATCCACAATCCTCTGGGGTACACATACCAAAGATTCAGAACCCTCAGAGTGAAGAAATGCAGATGGTTTATAATGCAACACACACCCACCTACACATGCACGCACACACACCTGTTCACCCATGAAGGTAGAATGAGCGGGCAAGTGGCAGATGAAATTTTAATGCAGAGAAGTGTGAGATGATTCATTTTGGTAGGAAGGACACGAGAGAGACAATATAAAATAAAAGGGTACAATTTTAAAGGAGGTACAGAAGCAGAGGGACCTGGGGGTGTAGGTGCACAAATCAATGATGGTGCCGGACAGGTTGAGCGAACAGTTAGTAAAATATACATGATCCTGGGCTTTATTCAATGAGTCAGCGTACAAAAGCAACCTGTTAAACCTGTTTAATCTTTATACAAGGACTCTTCTGATGAAGAGTCATATTAGACTTGAAAGGTTATCTCTTTTCTCTCTCCACGGATGCTGCCAGACCTGTTGAGCTTTTCCAGCATTTTCTGCTTTTATTAGACCTTTATGACACACTGGTATGGCCTCAGCTGGATTATTACATCCAATCTGGGCACCACACTTTAGGAAGGTATTAGGCAGAATGTAGGAAAGATTCAAAAGAATGGTTCCAGGGATGAGGAACTTTCAGACAGGTAGATAGATTGGAGAAGCTGGGGCTGTTTTTATTGGGGAAGAGGAGATTCAGAGGAGATTTGATTGAGGTCAAAATCACAAGGGGCCTGGACAGCTGTAGATAGAGTGAAACTGCTCCTATTGATGGAAGGGTTGTGAATCAGAGGACAGGGGTTTAGGGTAACTAACAAAAGAAGCAAAGGTGACTTGAGGAAAACCTTTTTTTAATGCAGTGAGTGGTAAGGATCTGGAATGCACTGCCTGAGAGTGTGATGGAGGCAGGTTCAATCATGGCTTTGAAAAGGGAATTGGATCATTATCGGAAAAGGAAGAATTTGCAGGGCCACGTGGAAAAGGCAGGAGAGTGGCACAGCGTGAATTGCCCTTGCAGAGAGCCAACACAGACACGACAGGCCGAATGGCCTCCTTCTGTGCTGTAACCATTCGGTGATTCCATGATTCTATAACAGCCAATAGAACTTTTCTCTTATCGTCATTTCGCATCAGCGCAAAACACAACGAAAGCTCAACTTAAGGAGCTGATACCCTTGAACAGATGCTGGATTAAACTGTCTGCTGGGTCCTACAAGGGTGGGGGGGTGATCTAATGCAGTGTGCCTCCTGATCATCTGCCATAATTCTGGCAGAAAAGTGGTGGAAATGGTGCGAATGCCATTTTAATGCTGTTTTTCCAGACATTTTGTGGCTCTTCCTGCCAGTCATGTGAGACGATCAGGAGACATTCCCCATGGCCCCACCAGTGGAAATTCAGCCCCCTACATCTCCAGCTCTGGTCAGCTAATCTTAGGCAGGATATCACTGCCCAAGGGCCAGTGAACAGGAAAGACTTTGGCAAAAATGTATGAGGTAAAATGAAAGAAGCTGTGATCATTTACTTTGCCATTATCAGTTCAGTCTGGGGGCGGAAAATCTAAACAGGCGAAAGAGTCATTGCAACGGGTTTTAAATACCAGGAAACACAAGGGCAAAATTTAAAAAGTCAGGAGCAAGAATGGAAGTCAGACAGGACATCTCAAAGAATAATTATGTTTTGGTGATGTGAGAAAGGCTGACAGTATAAAAGATGCTAACGATGCTTTGCTGGAACAGAAAGAAATTGAGTAATAGGGCGGGGGGCAGGCAGGTGACAGGTAGATCAATCTAGAAAGCAGACGTTCCTAAGAACTTGTATGTTCACTTTTACAAAGTAAGGCACCGCCAAAGTCACTTTCATCTGTAAAATAATCCACGTTCCCCTAAAACTGGGAAAAGTGCATGCGATTTGGGGGTAGGAACATCAAAGTCTGAGCTCTGAAAATTCATGGCCTGTCATCATGGTTGTTATGTGAAAGCCATTGCCGGCAACTATTGCCCCTGCCAGAGTTCGTGGGGTCAGTGGGAGGGTACCTCATTTTCCTGGGGCTGATAGGTGCACGTACCACTATAGCCACATCTCTCTTGCCTGCGTGCATGACACAAGCTAGATCAACCCATGCGCGACCACCTTTTGGGGAGTCAGTGGGTGAGTGGTTGTCCAAACCTTTCCCGGATGCCACGAAGCACCCCGCCCCCCCCCCCGCCCCCCCCACCCCACCCCCCCCCACCCCCACCCCCCCAAACCCACTCCCTCCCTCCCCGGGAGCATCCTTCTAACCATTTGGAGCTGAATATGCCTCATCTCACTTGGTTCTGGCTCCAGTCCCACGTCGGGTTCAGCTGAACTGGGGAAGTGGCCATTCCTGCTGTACAAACTCCCTGGCCTCAGCGACCACCAGGGTGTCATTTGCCTTATAAAGGGGTAAGTGTGGAGGGGGGGGGGCGCGGTTCTGCCCGTTATAAAAGTTCCCAGGGAAATCTCAGACCTGGCACAATTTGGTCCCTGTGATTTGTGCTGGGTTCCATCAGATTCTTGCTGGAGTTACAGCCGAATCTCAGTGGATATTCATGGTTCAAGTGCCTTTCCGTTCACTCACTATGTTAATTAAAGACCTAATGTTGCAAAAGGTGGTACACAGTGGGCGTGTACACATTTGTAACTCTCTACACAGAGTTTCCGTCCTCAGCCATGATGTAACGTGAAAGCATAGTTTCTCCCACTATAGTCTCCCATAACTCT